>NW_023340095.1:16062836-16091575 GCF_004916995.1 Morone saxatilis | reverse complement strand
CACACTCACTACACTACTGACAATACTGATGTACATATGTATTTTATACTTTGTTTAGCGTGAATATTGTTCAATATACACCTCAAAATACTGCAATCCCCAAAATACAAAAATTGTTTTTTCATTTGCGCTTGTGTTTGGATTCTTGTTTATGTTTGACCTTGACAGTTCCTCCAAAACAACTGAAACCGACCTTTGCTCTATCAAAAATGACTTTAACATCTTTGCTGTTTGCTATAAATGACTATAACAACGCATTCCCTCCTATCGTACCACTTGGCAGTTGCTGGCTGCATGTGTCTGTGTGAAGTGATCTTTTTTACAGACATAATTAGTCTTGTAAAAAGAAAAGTAATGCCTGCAAAACAAACAAGGACTGCTGCCCACAAACAACCAACGCAAAAGCTTCTCCATCTGTAGACCTTCTTGCGTACCCCTGGATGAGAACGGTTTGCTTGAGTTACTGCACCAGCCAGGAACAACTCTACCTCAGGTCCAGAAGCTGTTACTTCCCCATCTCAGACTAAAGGAAACTGCTCAGAGCTACCACCGATGATGATTGTGACTATGCAACAGTTAATGTCCCAGCAGCACTTCGACCTCAGTTGGACAGCTCATCTAAAGATGAATGTGAAGATGATTATGTACTCATGGGGTGAACCGAAACTAGAGGCAACGTTCATTCATGCTGTTGGAAGATGCAGGACCAGTAGATAATATCACAAACGGGAGAAAGTGTATATTTGTGAATATTGTGTAATGACATCCAATAACTTGTTTGCTGTTGAACTGCCAAGTTTCCAGTCAAACTGTTCATCAAATCTTCTCAATCATCTTCAGTGAAGAAACTGTGATAGATTAAAAAAACAAACACCCACAGTCAACAGCAGCTGGTTGTGGAAACACCAAGCCCCATGATGTTTCCCTCCACTTTTGAGGTAACCTCAAGCCTGAACACAACGGTGGTGTTCCTTCCCCAAGAAGACAAACTTGCATCACATTTAACCTCTTTACAGAGGAAACACAACCTCAGGAGGATAAACTGCAGCTCTTTAGTGTGATATGCCTGGAACTTCATCACATTAGCACATTATCTGGAATCAATGAGACAGGAAAAGAAACTGGACTTGTTTTTGGAATTTTGGTCAATCATACAAAAGGTCTCAACAGTTTGGGACATAATCAAGAATAGCAACGTCTCCAAAGCAGCAAATCCAGTCCAATCCATGTACAGCATACTTTCAGCTGATTGACTGAGGATCTTAATGTCACTATGTGTCAAATATTGTTTTATTATTTAGATGGCTTACATTTTTGCTTGTAGAAAAATGTGTATTCAGATTTGGTGCTTTCAGTGTGACTTTCAGTGTCAAGGGGTGTATGTGCTTTTTCCACCATGAAAGGAAAAGAACAGTTCTGTAACCCTGTAAACAGAAAATGTTGCTGTACTCAGGTTGGCTAATTTGAGTACACCTGCTGTCACTAACTTTTTCTATTGCAGATAAAAAAAAATCTTTATGTATATTCTGTTGAAACAGAGCCAAAGCTTTTCTCCAACTTGAACCAAAGTTTTGGTTGTTGAAACGTAACCCCACATTAAGCTGCCTCAACTTGGTATACTAATAACATGTATAACTTAAAATGTAGCAATTTGTGCCATTGTCACCTTATCCAGTCAATGAATGTAATGTTTCCTGAGAATTGCTGCACACAACCCAAATATACCACAAATACATATTTATTTCATTATTTATTTATTTGTATTCACATTGTTTTTGTTCATTTCATTCTTTAACATTGTTCTTATTGTAATTGTTCTTTGGCAGCACATGTCAACAAAAACATAAACTCATTACATAGTTCCATCAATTAAAACTGCATAGGTGAAATTGGATGTTTATGACTGAGGTCCCCCTGGACCCCAGAATATTTGTATTAAAAAGCACAAATTAAACCAGAAAACAACATGTTGTAAGTCCTTAGAAACAAACTGACAAAGTCATGAAAAATTGGAGTGACAGAATAAAGCACCTATGATACATAACAAAAAGTATACCTAGGGTCTATGGGTACCCCAGCTGGTAGGATTAAGTTTAAAAATGTAACACTTTTGTTCATTATACTGTTGTACTGTATTAATCAATTGTTTCAAATAAGTCATGGCATCCCTTTTTGTCTTCAGGTCAAATCTTCAGTAATGTTTTTTGCTACATTTCAGTCATGTAGATGACCATAAACAGACAACTGAAAAACAAAATCCAAGTGTGACATGTTTTGTGGACAGAAATACCTTTGTTTCTAATTAATTTCTGTAATAATATGAGGATAAGATAACTCATAGTTGCTGCAGCCTACGATTTAAGAGTTTAAACAGAAAGACTTTGTTCCCAATCACTTACACTGAAAATGCATTAAGAAGGTGTCTCTTAATGGTCTGAATGAACAGTAGGAATTATTACAGCCAGCAAAACTAGTTTCAATATCCATGTAGGCATCTGACTATGGATTTAAGAAAGACTTGAAAAACTGCAAACCTTTCAGCAGTTCTAGATGTAGCCTAAGTGCATATTATTAGTATTACTCAGACGACTATACACGGCACGAATGTCGAGCTACGAGCTCTCCAGTTACAGCTGATTATCATAAATGAGATCGACAGCTTAGGTTCAGTACGTGACGAGGTGAGCATTCGCTCTGAGTGGGATCTGCTGATTCCTCTAAGCTTTTGCCTATTGGAAACCATCAACACAGTCAGCTGACAGCTCACCTGATTGCCTTCAAGCATCCAATTTGGCAAATATCATCATGGCGCCTTATTTAAGCTGCTTTAGCCTGCCTATCTCTGCTGCTTCCTCTACAAGCCTTGTATTGCAACCCACCTCCACCCCAGCTCCTCCCGTTTTATGGGTGTTTCTAACTTATGGTGATCAATGTCGATTTTTCTCGATTGTCCTATTGTGATGCTTGTTCTCAATGTTTCTGGCTACCCTGAGGTGGGTCTGGCTGTTCTGGCTGCTGCTTTCTCGCTTGTCTCTCTCTTTAAACTTGGTAATCGTCAGACTGGGTGATGCACATGGAGAGGGCAGGAGTGTGCTCTCCCTGCCTTAAGGTTTGTCCACGTCGAAGCAGGCGTGGAAGTCGACTAAAGCGGAGGTCCCGGAAGACGAGCCATACCGCCAAATGTAATATTCTGCGTTGGAGATGAAGGAAGAGCTAGAGAGATTGTAGTGTGCTGCTTTGGAATAAAAGACTAAAATGATTATGATGATTAATTTGTTCTAATCTTCACCAGTAGATGGCAGAACAGTCTTTCCGGTTTCTATTTCCTATCCCCATTATGGGTTTCTTTAGAAATAGGTCGACACTCAGTCTGAGAGTACTGAAACAAATTCCAAAACTCACCATTTATTTGGATGTACCTTTCTGCTCCTACAAAGGACACACTGACACACACACACACATACTCCTGACTCACTGTCAGTGGAAAATTAAATTCATGTGCACTATTGTAGTGCTCTTTTTAGTTTAGTTTTTTTTTTTTTAGTAGAGCTATAAAGAGATCAGTGAGTTCAGATGTATTTTTAATAAACACAATTACATAATTATACATTAAGATATAAGAATATTGTCCATATTATCTTGAGGCAATTTCATAACTGAATTACACTTGTGTTCTTTACTTGGCACTCTTACTGGCTTGACTACAGCAATAATCCATTCAAATGTGAGCATCTCTTTAAAGTTTATCTATAAATACATGCTATAATAATAATCATTATCATTATATAATTGCCGCCCATGTATTTCACATAAACATCAAAAGTCTTTAGTTCTGTGGTCTTTGTGTGCAGCATCCGTCTGAAGAGGGTATTCTTTACAATTCAGCTGTTCATTTGTAGTTATTATTAATGTTCTCCATGAGACCCACACACAGAGAGCAGTGGGTTGCAAGTAGGGTGCATAGGAGCCAGTGAGTGACATTAGGTACGTCCCCTGTTCCATCAGTGAAGAGTTTTGAGTAGAATTAAACTAAGAGGCTTCCCTCTCTTCTCGGAAGACTTTCAGCTCTCTCTCTTTACTATTTCATCATTTCTCACTTTCGCAGCCCTCAGTTTCTCACTGATGCATGTGCAAGATTTTATGTGAACAAATCTGCAGATGAGTTATAGATAGAGTTTACACGTTGAACATAGCTGGCATAGGGCTCCACTTCCTCCACATCCTCCACCTGAAAAAAAAAGAGGTGTCACAAAACAAAACTTAACAGTGTGCAGTAAAACACACAGAACTGCAGAGTTTACCTACCGGTGGTGATTTGGATGGTGAGGTGTTGGACTGCTGGCATTGCCTGGAAAAAGGTGGATACACAACCCAGCTCAGTGACCAAACAAAGAAGAATGCAAGTAGTCATTTTAGTGATTCATTTTTCATCAAATTTAAATTCTTACCTCAACATTAGTTTCTTTTGTGCAAAATAACATAAAAGTCCTATCAGAAGCACAAAGATTACCACAACAATAAGGATGGGCAGCCAAAGACCATAACCTGCTGTGAGTGAAGATTAAAGGTTTTTTAATAATGTGCTGGACATCAATACTACACATCAAATCATTTTATCTAATCTATTCTAAATTATAATTATCACTATAATATGAAACACCATTAAGTCATTGTTTACCCAAAACATAAAACAGCTTTATATTTAATAATTATAGCGTCTGCACTAACCCCAGAGATTAAACCCTTTCTGTTGTGCTATCCATTCTGCACCTTTTCCGTGTTCTGGTACCAAAATCTTTTCCTCTCTCCAGTATGGATGCCTGATAACACAGCTCAGGTTTTCTGGATTCATTCCCTCAGGTAACTCCTGACGACTTTCGACTGTAAAAAATCCATTTGAGTCAATCACATGCTCCCCAGCCGTCAAGTTTTCCATATGACTCCAGGTGATGCTGGCTGCAGGTTTTCCTCTTTCAGCTTTGCACACTGCCACCACCATGTTGTCCTTACGCTCTAACCAGGCTGATATAGTGGGAGGAACTGAGCCAGGGAAGACAAAACAGGAGAAATAAGACTCACTGAATATCTCTAACCATGCAGATAAAGTTCTAATTTGCTTGCCTTTTCACAGTTTCACTTGTATAATAACATTTTTAGACAGTAAGATGCATTATCCAGAGTAATAGGGACATTGTGTCTAAAAAGTTCAGAGCAACTGAAAATAAATCCCATTACCCCCCTTTGTGTAATGGAAGAAAACATGATCAGTAGCAGATATTTCAAAATCTGGGCAAGTAAACAAACATGCAGTATAACAGATGACACCAGAGGAAAGCAGAATGTTCTGTTTTATTAGGTGTGATTTGGTGAATTGACACCTTAAGAAGTTCAGTGGTTTTTGAATTAATTTATCCTTGTGAGGAGAGAATTCATACCTGTGATAGACACATCAATCTTGTAAGTTTCACCTCCTCCCCTGTAAGCTATCTCACACTTGTAGATCCCCACGTCGTCATTTGAGAAGTTTGGGATGTGCAGGTATGATTTATCACTGGATGTGTTTTGCAGGGACTTCCCATCATTACAGGAATCTATACTTCGGCCATCATTGCTAAAAGATATCTTACAGTCTTTGTATTTCAAGTCTATCTTCCAGATAACATATATTGTCTCATTCAATGTCTTATCACTGCATGTGAGGTCAGCATCACTCCCCAGGTTGAAAGTTGTACGTCTGTCAACTGAAAAAAAGAAAATAAGTTGCATTATGTTTGCAAATAAAGGTGTAATTATTGTGCTGATGTTTTGATTTTATTCTGGTATGAAACAAGGTACACTTTATGTCCTAATATACACAAAAACATGCAAAACCAAAAGAATAAAACTATTCAGTATTCAGTTCTGCATGGAAGTGAAAAATGAAATAAAATAAAATAAACTATAAATGGCATGATAAAACACATTATAAACTAAACCATATAGCTGGTTTATGTTTAATAATGACAATAAAATATCTCCATATGGATATGGATTGTAATAGGAGGAAACCTTCTTAGGAATTATTTTGGATTCAACATTTGATTATGAACTGCCTAACATGATAATGATTAAATTCCATCTGAAAAACTGAAATCCTTTAAACTAGGATCTTTCAAAACAAAATTTTACAATGATGCAAAGGTTCCGAAATCTATATATGTATTTTTAAGATCTTTTGAATAAACAAAAGTTTCGTAATTATGCAATTATACACACATTTGGTATAGCCTCTTAATATTTTATAATTACATTCCAAAATGTATTTAAAATAACAACAATAAAACATGTCTGCTGCAGAAAAGATATCTCTTAATTCATTTTAACTAAATATGAATGAAATAAGGATTACTAAGGAAAGGAGGCATAGAAATGTATTTTGCCGTGTTCGGCTTCCTGTGCCTTCACTACTAATATTCTAATATTAATAGTCTTATTAAACATTTTATTCTTTCTTGCAAAATAACCAGAGAGAAAAAGGAGAAGATTTACCGGTATATTTGAAAGGGGTAGTAGTGTTGGAGTTTGCAGAGGTGTTTTGATTCTTTTCTGAGAGAGATTGGCGTGGATGTAAGGACAGAGTTAGTAAAACAGAAGTTAGTGAAGTGTTCAATCAGCAGAGCAACAATGAAGGTGGTTCATCTGTTATTCCTTATTTAGTGTAGTTAGTTAAGGTGTGAAGGCTTGTGATTAAAACTGGTCTAACATGACCAGCTGCAGAGGGGCTAAATCAAAGAACACAGACTGATTCCTGAACTTTTTCCAAACAGAAAAAACTCATCTAGAAGAAGGAAATAACCAAAGCTTAAACATAAAACTATGATTGTTATAATCTTCCCATTTTGGTCTCACGATGTAGAAGAAGCTCATGACATCAACATCCACGGTTCATTGGCTGACATTTAGTGTCACGGGGGTCTGAGACTTGTTTACTTCTGACAGGTAGTGTAAGCAAAACATGAAGTGGGGTGGCAAAACCACACGTCTCAAACAGTTGTGTCACTTCCACCTTTCAGAGACCCCACAGTGGAGAAAAACTGCATCGTAGTGATATGTCATGATTTCCACTGCAGAAACTAGTGGCACCGTGTGGCTTGTTCATTTAGAAAATATGGGCCAACTTTTTCATACATCTATTATGGAACATTTTCTTCCATTGTCAGCTTCTGCATTACCCCACCTCCATGCATGTTCCACTAACTGTCTTCACTGAGTCACACCGCGACAATCTCAGAGCAGCTAACCACTTACATTTACAATGTATTACTCATCCTACTACATAAGAATAATGAACTATGGCAGTGTGATATTTGAATTTTAATGCATGTTGACAGCTATAAATTCAAAAAAGACCAATAAATTGCCAACTGTACAGTACAGTGAACACTTCCTTAATCTTTGTGGAGGTTTTGTGCACCTCTAAAAAATCTAAAATCTGTATCTCACCAAGAAAAAACAATTCAGTACTAAAACCACATGTGAATAAAATGCGTGTAAAATGTTCAAACCTGCATCCTGGCTCCATGCTTCAGACCACAAGAGGATGAAGATGGCATAAATCCACATCGCGTCCCTCATCTCCAGTTATCTCCGGTTCCTCTGTAAATTAGCTACCACAGGGCCTCTCACACCAGTAAGATCATCAAGTCTAGTCTTTAATTAAATCCTAAGTCCTGAACACTGCCTACAGTGACATCTGACTGAGCTGAGTGGTTTTGCCTGCGCTATCATGCCATTTACCCTAGTTTAGCTATTTCACTTTCTCTATTTATGTCCAATAAGCTCAGTTTGAGTGAAGCAGGTCCTCCTACCCCATCCAGACACACTGAAAATCTTTGACACCCCTCATGATAAAGAAATATAAAATACATGTGACCAACAAATCCCTCCCTTCTTCTTTCTCTTCCCCCTCTCCAAACCGCTTTCCACCCAAACATCTGCCTTTTTCTAACACGCAGGATGACGTCTGATAAGCCAAAACACCAGTTTCCTTTCTTGCTAGTCACATGATCACCCTCTTTCAAGGCAAGATGAAAACTCCCAAACTAGACAACTTTATGAAGAAGACACATTCACAGTGTGTCTTTGTATTATACGCTTCGTAAAATCCAGCATGGGTTTGACTGCCAGACAGGACATTTTAAGGCAGTAGTTTGTGGTGCTGTTGAACTGTCCTGCATTATACTGAGAGGTGTTTCTCATACTCTTCATTGATATGATGATGGTGTACTGTGGACAAAATATCACCATAAACACCTCTTACTATGACACCATAAAATATAACAGCAGCACAAACTACATAGTCTCAAAACTTACCATACAAACACCTCTCTAAAACAGTTAAATCAAAACACGAACATCATGACCTTCATGGAAGTAGGATTTATTTCAAGTTTGTTGCATTAGACTGCATTTTTTAAGGTAGGTTTTAGATCATAAACTTTTTACTTGGTGTATCTTTACTGTACCAAATGAAATCTTTTACGCTGAGTAAGTGCAATTTCACACAAAGGGGTGTACTGTGATCTCATGCATGCTGGTGTAAGCACATGTTGGCGTTTACAGGTTGCACAATGCACAGTTCCTTACATGCACTGAGTATGAAGTGTTAATGTGGGTGCAGGCATTATTACTGACTCGAGCCCCGGTTTGCAGATTCGAGTTTAACTGTCAACGCTGCATGTGGTAGTTATCTCATGTATGTGGTCGTGATCTGCAAGCTGTATGCGGAGTTTGTGGTTCATGAATACATCTTGCATGACACATCTTGATATTAACAGTCCCATATAGGAGACAAACAGGGCAGATGAACAAGAAAAACTCAGCTTTTCCTTTTCTTGAGTGTACTCTCTGTCTTCCCTTATGCCACAGAAACAGGTTGAACACTAATATACAACTAGAACTGGAACAGTTTGACATATCTTCATAAAATCTACAGCTGGTGTTTTAGGATTTCAAAAACAGCACTGGCACTAATGTGAGGAAGGAATATTTGCAGTAATCTGTCTAATATTAGACAGTCTTTATTTACAGTGGCATAACGTCCTGCAGTTCAGCTGACTGTGAGCTGGCACACTTGGTGCAAAGGAACTAACTTTTCCAAATTGCAAAACATTCCAGCTGTGAAGTAATGTTGCTGAGCTGTGTTCCTCAAATCCAAAATAAGTTTTTTTTTTTTTTAAAGCTGAAAAAAGGTAAAAAAGAAACAAAAAGAAAATGCTGATTAGGGACTTTAAGGAGAAAAATAGTCTCTGTAACACATTTCATGTGTGTGTGTGTGTGTGTGTGTGTGTGTGTGTGTGTGTGTGTGTGTGTGTTTCCCTTTGATAACACCAACTTCCTGTTGATGTCAAAATCAGCCATTTGGCTACCCAAAAATATGCTCAGAAGGGTAAAGAAAAAAGTGAGCTGTATGAAGTGGAACAATCAATATGTCTTCTGCAAATGAATAGTAGACAATGGCTCCTGATCTGCATTTGTACGCAGTGGAGCACCACATTAGTTAGTGAGTTAGTTAGTTAGTTAGTTAGTTCAGTAAAAGTATGACTTTTTTTCAGATAACAAACTTTTCTGCCTCCAGGTTTTACCACAAAAACATACATTTCAGAATTTGTAGCCTATGTAGTTGATGAATATTAGGTGCTGCAATAAAATGTGGAGAATCTCCCAAGTGATAAATAAATGTCACCTCTGATGTTTTCTTAAAAACGTATTGCTTTGGGATTATAATTTCACTTTAATAACCTAATAATATAAAGATGGTTGATATATTAAAGGGAAAACAAACATAAAGTTTCATAGTAAGGTGTATCTCTAGCATAGCCTCAATGTGCCTTGAAATGGATTCTACCAATCTCTGGAACTGGGGGGATGATCTCCATTCTTCCAATGTGGTGTTTTGATGATGGTGGTGGAAAGCGCTGTCTAACCCATCGGTCCAAAATCTTGCATAGGTATTCAACTGCGTTGATATCTGGTGACTGCGAAGGCCATAGCATATGATTCACATCATTGTCATAGACCTCTTGTGCCCTATGAATGGGGCCACTGTTGTTGTTCGTGTTAAGTTCCATTTGTGATGCAAAAATGATTACGCCCACACTAATGAAAGATGAATCATATCGCAATACAATGTTTTTATCATATTATTCAACACTAGCTCTCAGAATCATTGTACTCTCAGATGTGTTAATGCAGTGCAAGCCCACTATAATATCCCTCTAACAAAATCAGAATCAACTGGGACTTCATCAGAGGTCAGTTAATGATGTTAGTGAGTAAATGACATGTGTGCTGACTGAGATAAAACCACTTCTGTTTTAGTAAAAGGCTGATTAATCAACACAAACTGCGGTTACGCTCTGCCACACTCTTAGTGGTAGTAGTTAGTTTACAGTAACGTCACATTGAACAGATAAGAATAAAGTGTCTTAACGACAGAAACAGTGACTAATGTCAGAAATATGATTCAATAATGTAGTTGTATACGTCTGGTTCGTCCACTTTGATGGAGGCAGACTAAAAGGACATCAACCCATGTTTCTTTATTTTTATATAGGGATAACAATGACATAACCTAATTATTTACCTTGCTGGCCATAAGATTTTGGCTCCTAATAACTAAAAAGCAAATACGGTATTCTTATTTTATGGCATTAACTTGCCAAAGACCTTAGAATTTGCATTTACATTTTTCAGAAGGGAGCGGGGGCTTGACACAAGGCCAAAGTACCAGGATGGGCTGCTCTCATGTGGTTATACATGCCACAGAGCATTATTGGATGTTCATTTCTTAATTGTATCCTGCAGTGCACCTTTGTGGAAGCGTCTGCATTCGTTATGGTTCTCCAGTCATTTATTGAGAGTTTTCCTTTAATTTGTCACCTGCCTGTATACCATCTCTAAAAATAAAGTAAGGCGGGCAGAGGAAGGGGGAGGGACCATGCATCGGAAGAAGGAGCTCTGGGGGTGTATTTTCACCACTTCTTTCCTGAACACTGTAACACGGGCTCATAAATACTATAACGCTGTAATATGTATATGGTATGATCACTTGTTTTTAATAATCTCCTCTTTGTTTGTTTGTTTTTTAAATAAACTTACTACCCATGAGCCTCAGCCTCGGTCACGGCGTGAGTCAGTGACACAAGTCAGAGCTGTAGCAGAAAACACCTCGTCGTTGCTATTTTTGCATTTACACGTTATATGTAACGTTACTGCCAATGCTTCAAAGCAGCAGATAAGATGTGTTATCAAGTTTCTATTTATTTTATTTCAGCTTCTGCCTTCCGCTGACTGAACTGTGAGCTCCGCGGTTGGATGTTGGAGTTGATATGACTTATAGTAACGTTATATAGCCCTGTGCCTTTGACTGGTGTTTCATTATGGATAAAAACAAACTCATATTTGACCGCAGTTGCACATCGTCGGTAACGTCCACGTCGGTGAACTGTTGTTTTTGAGCAGGAAGTGAACGGGACGGACAGCCGGACTAACTCCTCCCACTTTGACTCCGTTTACCGTCTCCATGGTTACGTTGTTAAATACCGCAGAGGTCGCTGATGCCGCTGTCTGTGAGAGAAATACGTTGGACAAAAAACATTTTAAATAGAAATATCAGTTAATTAAAATGAGCGTATCAGTCACTCACACCATTTCTAAGAAAAACGAAGGTAATAAAGTTGTTAGGCGGCAACGGGTTTATGACTACTTGTATGGTAAGTACACTTAAAGCCTGCGTTCGCGTTTGGAAACTCGCTCGGTTGACATCACCTCAGCTGGTTTTTCTTTTTGCCACAGATCCGGTTTACACGGTGTCATCGGAGGCGGACCATGTCAGGTCCAACCTCAACGCCTATGCGTCTACGGACCGAGTAGTAAGTTGTGTCCTAGAGCAAAATATTGGTTGTGTGAGGTTATATCATCAAATAAGGTTAAACAGTTAGGTTAAGCCTGCGTGATCTCTTTTACCATGTCTAACTAAGTCAAAGCACTAAGTCAAAGGTCATTTAGTTGTTGTTATTACCTTAGGTTTGGATTTGTTTAGGTTTCTGCTTATAGCTCCAAAGATTGCACACCTGAGATTTGGTAAAAATGAAGTGTTGTCTTAAGTGTACAAACTTTACCCACCATTTTATAATAGTTTTGAACCATTTACACAAAGTTTCTACTGCATAACATTAAGTTAAATTCATATATTTTAAACTGAAAGTCATACTTTACTCACTGTCTGTTTACCTCTCACCCACTCGGCACACGTTGTTCCCTGAAGCGCACTGTGACCGAATTATGACCCATGGTCAATGTTGTTGCTGTTTACGCATGAGAACAAAGAAACAGGATGAATGTGAAATGCACTCGCTGACAGTATTTCCTCTCTGCCTTTATCAGAGGAGAGTGCCTGAGTTTGGGTCCATGTTCAGTAACCTGTCCCACCACCCACGGTATACTTTTCAACTGGACCCTGTAGACCCAGTACCGGCCTCTGTTGATCGTCACTGGCGAGGCCACGCGGAGCAACGCAAAGAGGCACTGCAGCAGCTGGCTGGGTAACACGGACAGACAGCAGCAGTTACTGAGTTGTATTAATTCAAGGTTAACTCTGTTACTAAACTCTGTCCCTTGGCGTAGTTATCAGTTTGTGGCTATGATTCTCGATTATCTTCCTGACAGGGTTATTCCAGATGCTCAGTCATGGCTGAAAAGGGAGGAGTGCCATGTGACCGGTGCTGATCGCTGGAAATACTTTAAACGGTTTGAGTAGCCAGCATACACTCTGAAGCTTTGAATATGGTGGAATACAATCATACTAACTTCCTTATCAGCAGTTACCTCTGTCTCATGACCGTTCACAAAACTGCCATTCTGCCCCAGTCTCTGTGTTAAATATTGATATAGTCTCTGATATGCTGTTTCACTCTGTTTCCTTTAGGCCTCAGATTCCCTTCGCACAGCAGGTTCCCCCGGATGTGATTTTTGCTTTGCCGAGGTAAGTTCAACAAATTCCTAATGTTTCTTTATCTGACAGCCATTTCTGTTATGCATTTTTTGCTGGTAGAGGATACATCCTCTCTTTGTGTCTCCTCAGAGAAGATTTTGTGTCCACTGGTGGAAACAATGCTGAGCAACAGCCGACCCACTTCACCGTGGGCGTTCAGACCGACTACAGGGAAAGTGAAACGCAGACAGACCCGTACAGCCCTGAGTATGTGGTACAACATGGGACAACTCCCACTGAGCTCCTGCAACTGGCAGCTTTGACTTGGGGTACATGAACTGTTTAGATCTTCACCAGTTATAAACTATAATGTGTAATTCATTTGTTAAAACATCTCCAGGCTTCCTACTGGTGCTCTCAGCTGAATAGTATACCTGTACCTTGAGCGTCTTATAATTAATCTTACCGATGCCTCTCCTCACCTCTGCAAATTACACTTAACCCTTCTCTCATGGCAATTCCCCTCAGGTCGTGGTCTGCCTGCAGGCCTAGCAGAAGTGGAAATGATACAGCGGGCACGTGCTAAACGAGCATGGGAGGCCACCCTTCCTCCATTGCATGACCTCAGTCAGCTGGACAAAAGGAGACGTATGATGGAGGAGATGGAGGTCAAAGAGTGGGCTTTCAGAGAGGGAGAAATCCAGAAGTGAGTGGTGCTGCACCTCAACCGCTATTATTTAACCTAATTATTTAACACGGCGTACCTAAAATATTGTGTTGGGAACGCCAAAGTCAGAAATATATATATATACTGGCTTTAAAGCAGCTATAATCAATATTGTTTAAATGTAAAGTGGATCAAAGTACTACAAGTGAAATGTAAAAATGATCACCAACTCACTGCTCACTGTTTTGGTTCACTCATTAGTGATCTTAGCTTGTTTCAGCTGCCCCCAAGTGGACAAACAATTAGCTACTGGAGATTTAAGCAAACTGAGTAATGTGTAAACACAGTGGTTTGAACCATTGTAACAGCGGTTGCTCTAATCAAAATACCACAACCATATACTACTTGTGGCTAATATTATGTCTAACCAAGGACAATATGTAGGACATATCTACCTCTTGGCCTGTGAAGCAGTCTTGGTGAAGCTCGCCCTTGATGTTCCTGCTGTCTTTACCATGCAAAACCTCCCCTCCTGCAACGTTCTCTGTTTCTGTGGGTGTTGGCCAGGTTACAAGAGGCTCGTCTTGCTGTGCTGAAGGACCTCTTGAGGAAGAGAGATGGGGCCCAGAAAGAAGTTACAAACGAGAGACTGCACCAGATATATTCAAAGCACCAAAAAGACAAGGACACCAAGCTACACAAGATTCACAATGACTACATGAGGTGTAAGACAACCACTGCCTCTGCTCTAACATACATCATGAATGTCTTATTCGAGGCTTTGTTTCAATCCTTCTCATCCGTCTCTTGTGTGTAGCGCTGAGAAAACTGGAAGCTAAGAGGAGAAATATGGAGGGGAAGCTGGAGCGACCTGGCATTGTCAGAAACTATCTAGAGTCTAAGACAGGTGCCCCTGGGGCCCGCAGGGACACGTTCAGCAAAAGCCAATACTTAGACACATATGAAGGTCTGAATCTAAATGCTTTTGGGGCAAATAGAATTTAGCAAGTCATTTCCAAAATAGCACCTCAGAGGCAAGAGCGTCCCTTTACTGTTGAGGTAACTAGATTTTTTGTCAATCATAGGCTTACTGAAGCTGGAGGCAGGACTCTCAGCCACAGTCCTCAAGCCACAAGGGAAAAGGCCCAAAGTCAACACCGTCAAGGATGTGATCAAGCCCCGTGTAAACAAAGCGGTAGAACTGATGGAAAAATACAAGGTAAAGCAGAAAGAAATATGCCAATTCAGAATATCACTTAAGTTATACTTACATGTGGATTACATATTGTGGCTCCACAGTCCATGAGGGAGAAGAGCGAGCAAGCCAGAGAGAAGTCCTTGCGTTTTCTTGTCAAGAAGGAGAAGACTGTTCCTCGTCCTGTCACTCCCAGAGTGGAGGAGCCACCAGAGGTCAGCTAACGTCTCTGACTCTAACTGACACTGACCTTCTTCATCTTACCAAGAGGCTATTTATTCATTTATGTATTCCCCTCCACAGGGGGATGAGGAGATAGAGCTCGCAGTCATCCACTTGCAGAAACTAATGAGAGGAAGAAGTATCCAATGCGAGGTCTGAACATGTCTGCATGCACGTGTGTGTGTTTACCTGCATGTCTGTGACACTTTTCATGCCCGAAGTGCTAATAGAAATGTTTGCATGTGTTTCAAGTTGTTATTGTAATTAATTTCTACGTGTGTTGACGTGTTTGCAGATGTTTATGGGCAAGGAGAACCATCTGGAGCTCATCCAGGAACTCAGGACTGTCCACGCCCTGCAGAAGGAGGAGCAGGAGTTACAAAATGCTGACAAAGGGCTTGTTATGACCCTGAAAAAACAGAGAGACGAACATAGACACAAGGTGAAACACGCAGACACGTTCACCGGCAAAATTGTACAACCTCCAGACAATCCCATTACACCTTCTCTCTTTCCGCGCAGACCTCTCAAGAGGAGGCGTCTCAGGCCAGAGTGGTAGGTGCAGAGCTCGAACACCTGTTCGACACTTTGTCCAAGGAGCTGGTTCATCTCCAAGAGGAGCGCAGGATCCATGCCTTCACACTACTGGCTGAGAGAGACCGCCGCCTACGAGAGGCTGAGGAGAGTGGAAAGAGACAAGTGGAGGAGCGCCGACGCAGAGAAGAAGATGAGATCTTCAGACAAGTGCGTACATGTTTAGCTATGAGGGTGCAATGGAGATTGTTCTAGAAAATAATGTTTGTTAGGTGCACATGTTTTAATGCTCAGCGCGTGTGTGTGTCCTTAACACGGTGTCACAGGTGGTGCAGGTACAACAGGAAACTGTGGATTTGTATTTGGAGGACATCATCTTAGGGACCTTGGAGCAGACAGCCAACCAGCAGGCCAGAGAGGAGATCCGCAGGAGGGCTAAGGAGGTCAATGACATTGCTTACGCCATGGAGGAAAGGTAACGGATACCTCAGCATGACTGCTGATGCTTTATATTCAGAAATTCAAACCAGAGAATAATAAACAAAACTCATTTGTATGTGTGTGTAGCCGGGACAGTCTTCAGTCGGAGGAGATTGTGTCAGAGTTGGTGTACAGTTTCCTTATCCCAGAGGTCGAGAAGATCAGTGTCAGACAAAGAGGTTTGGGAGATTTTTCTGTTTCCACTGCATTCACACATTATTATCACAGAATACAATATCAAAATTATTACAAATTATGAATAGACAGTATTTGAGGTAACAATTAAAAACATGTCTTGAAGGTAAGAGATGCCCTCTATAAAAAAAAAGAACAATTAAATGATAAAATTTAAGGCAGATGCTTTGCGCACCAGTCTAACCTCATGATTTTTCTCTCCCAGTGCACCAGAGGCAGCATAGACACTTGCAGGCAGCTCATAATATAATTCAGGGGACTGCAGAGCATTCTGGGATCCATCGTAGTACTCTGGGAGCCTCACAGTCTACCTGTCCCTCTGAAAGAGCCTCTAATCGAATCCTAGAGGAGATGAGCCTAGTGGAGCAGCACCGCACTAAAACTGAGTAAAGGATTGTAGATATAAAAAGTGTACTGAGATGCAGTCTGATGTCTATATTTGTTGTCCACTCCTATGATTAAAGTATAAGTTTCCCATCATTGTGGGTGTATAGATTAATTAAAGCCTTTTCATTATTACTCCTTACATATTTTATCCAGAATGTGCAGTATATTCCCATCTTTTCTGGAAAGGACCCAGGTACAAACTCTATTTCTATCTAGGGGTCTGAGATGCTATGGAGGATTCAATTCTAAGGTTACTTATTTCGACTACTTCTCTTATTTAAAGTGCTTCTGCAATTTACATATTATAATGTTAAACCCAGTATCTCCTTTCTTTGGAGCCCCTAAAGTCCCCAAAAGGAAATATTTTTTAACTTGTGCGCAATTCAGATTTCAGCAAGAGCAGCAAGAATTTCATGGTATGACATTCTGAGGTGAAAATAAAACTTGATAAGCTGAGTTCTCTCCATTATATGACAGCTGTGTGCATCTGAAGCCGTTAGAGATGCATATGAATTTATAGTAAATGATCTTGTGCCCAAAGGATTAATAACTTGTGCGCACAAGATTAATAACTTGTGAGCACAAGATCAAAAATATTTCCTTTTGGGGACTGTAGGGGCGCCGTACCTTTCAGAAATGTAATGATATTAAGCAGGTCTCTAAAAAATAATTTTTATTTTAAGCAAACTTCTATACAGAGTTCAAATGTGAGGAAATGTTCAATGTGTCACAGATATTGTTTGACTTTAGAAGTGATCCCTTCAATTTCTCTAAAACTGTACAGTCTTTTATGAGAGTTTATATTATTATAAGTATTACAACACATTTTTACTTTGGGGGTGACTTTCCCTGTAATATTATCCAAAATTGTCAGTAAAATTACTTCAAATGTCACATAGTCATAGCTGATGTCTTTCTGAACAGGAATTCAAGTTTTAGTAAACCTCTTCAGGAAAATATTTTCCATAATTCTTTTTAAAAATGTTGTATGCTGATAGTCACTATAAAAAAGCAAACCAATTAAGGACAGTTGTTTATGAGATCAAATAGGCCTATAAAGGCATACTCCAGGTTACAATGCATTTTGACCTTGGGTGTGACAAATTTTCTTCAATGACTTCAGATGTTTTGTATTGTATGTCAATGTGACTGTCAGCGCCATTCTGAACGGAAATCTACTATGTTAATGAGAAAACTGTCTTTACTTTAATGCGTATTTACAGTGGAGGTGAACTTATATTTTTTTGTGTAGGGGGTTTTATATCGTAAATGAATCACATTTTCAGGGGGACATTAAGTCAAATGATATATAAATATAATGTGTAATTGGGTGAAACGTGAGAACTCATTGCAGTTGGCCATTGACCATGAACAGCGAATAAACAGTCCTCCTATGTCATTTTCTTTCTGTTTTGGCCACGCCCAGTTACAGTACAGTAGTAATTGCTTGAATAGACGCCCAGCAAAATCCAAAACGGCGGCTGGCAATAGTTTTATTTTATTTCAGTATTTATTTAGCAAACAACGGTACTTACTTGCCCGCAGTTGTGTGTGGAAGCTGCTCAGGATCATCTGCATGGTGCATCAGTCAACAGTGGTCAGTGGCAAACTTTCCTCCGTACTCACAGTGGATCTGCACACGCTGCAATGGGTGCAGCCTTTACATGTCTCTCTTTTATTCTTTACTTTTTATTTTTCACTTAATGTCCGGCGGTTGAGGGGTGCGTGCGTAACAGGGTGGCACGGGATGCGCCACTGGCATGGGCGGGCATTGCACCTCCACCCCCCCCCACCCCCCTTTGGCGACGGGCCCGTCTCGCAGGCTTCAGCCAGGATTACTTGTAGCAACGAGCCCGGCATCAAACAACAACACGACAAGCAGGAAGACTTAGTGCGATACTCGTTCTCACCTGTTGAATCAATCCAAAACCCGCCGAGATTAACCGCTGACAGGGCGAAACTACAGACAGCTGTTTGGACATCTGGAATCACCAAGTCAGTGAGTTGAATGATCCTGATCGCTGTTTGATTACCGCTCGACCTTTAACCGGGTACAGGAGAGGCAGGGAAAGTAGGTCTTTTCAGATTATTTGAAGGTTTACGGGCTGTCTCTTACATGTGTTAAACGTATCATGTCATATTTATGTGTCACAAAGTTTCTGCTGCCTGCCAAGACGAAGGCGCGACTGTCGCTCAGACAAACAATGCTTTTACATGCTACTTATTGTGTGTGTACATAATGTTTTCTCCAGTCACTGTCACACGGCTGTGTAAATGAAAGTATTGGATTACTGGTGGCGGTTGTGCAGGAAATAGACATTTTAACTGTGATTTCAAAATAATGGCATACATGGCATGCATTATTGAGGGTTAATGATAAAATGACATGTTTTTAAGAGTAAAAAGATAAATTTTCTTCAGTTGAAACAATCTTACAATTATACTAAGTGATTAATCAAAACCTCTATTAACCCATTTGTACTACTTCTATTGAGTACCAGATAAAAGCCTATCACTGCAAACTACAATAGTGTGACAGCGTCAGGCAAATAAGTGGTATTGGAAGTGATGAGTGTCCCTATTGGTGCTGTATCAGGTCAAAAGCTGTGCATTATTCCTTGTATTGGAGCGCCAGTTGTGGTAAAACACTGAGGTTTTTTGCAGGTACTGGTGAGCCTCACCTCACAGTGTTGTTTGTGCTTGTGGTTGTCAACACTAAAGCCTCTCTTCCCACTTACTAAAACAACACTGCACACAAAATTAATGGTTATGAATTAACGTTTATCTCATCATCCGTCAGGTGAGAATGAGTAACAAGGCCACTGGGGCGCAGACCATCCGAGAAGCGCTTACGGGGCAAAATGAAGAGGACGAGGACGAGGAAGGAAAGGGGACAGAAGACGAGGAATCCAGAGCCTGCGGTGTGTGTGGAGATCTGGCCAAGGGTTACCACTTTAATGCCTTGACATGCGAAGGCTGCAAGGGCTTCTTCAGGTGAGGTTGTTTTTCTTCTTCTTCTTCTTCTTCTTGTGTTTTCTTCTCTTACACACATGCTGCAGCGTCTCTCTCTTCCCCCGCCGTTGATGCTCCATTCAGTGTTTCTACTTCCTGGCTGTGTGACATTATTTATAACAAGCACCGTGAACATGTGTGATGTAGGAGAAAGGTGACAAAATGTTTCTCTTTTTTCAGAAATATATAGCCAAGTGCCAGACACTCACTGGCACTGCCAAAACAACAAGTACAAAAACCATCATTTGCTTTTGAATTTATACTGTAACACTCCATTCCATTTCTCACTCGGATGAATGAAATACACACACAATAGTTCTAGTAAAGAATAATGCTGTTAATCACAAGGCACACAACAATCAAAGGTTTAAAAAGTATATTTGGAATTGGTGATAAATACATTACAGTAAAAAATATATAATAATGTAATAATGTAAATATAAACAAACAAAATACACCAACTAATGAAGCCATACAAAAACTAACCTATAAGGAACTGACGGACAACAGAGGGGATAAGATCTGTCTGTGTTTGACTCCAATAAATGTTCAGGTATTAGCAACACAGTTCAGGCTGTTTCTGACCCTCACTGACTGACTGTGGAACCAGCAAGTAAAAGATCTCAGTAGAAGATCAATTAGAGCGAACGAGAATAATTAAACTGACAGAGAACGTTTTTGGAGAAGGTGAACTCTTTGCTGACCTTGCTTTCTGTGATTGTATCTCAATCATTAGTGACAGCATTGCCCCCAAATTGGGATTTTGCTCACCAATCAATGCTTAGAGGTCCAGTGTGTAAGACTTAGTGGCATCTAGCAGATCGCAACTCACTTGCTTTACGCACTGTTTCCAAACGTGAGGGAGAAACTACAGTGGCTGCGAAACTCGTAAAAAACGCGAATGGTCCTGTATAGAGACTGTGTTAGGTTTGTCCTTTCTGGGTTACAGTAGAAACATGGCAGTTCAACATGGCAGCCTTCATGAAAGGTGATCTGCGGCGTCAGTAGGTAAAATGTCTCATTCTATTCTTATTTTCAGGTGTACACTAAGGAAACATATCTATTGTATTTGATTCTTTGAATAAAGGCAAATGTTGTCCAGAGAGAGAGAGATAAAGCAAAAATGTAATACAATATATATATTCTGTATAAATTTGTAGAAATAATTGTTAGTTGTGCTCTAGACAATGTCTCAAAACAACCAATTCATTGAACTTAGAAACTATTTATAACTTTAAAACACACATGGTATCTGCGTGCACTCTGTCCTCTGTCTCTTCCTGTGTGGCTACCTCTTCATCTGCCTCAGTAGACAGTTTCCTTCTCTGATGTCTGACATCAAACTCAGTTCCCTATAATGTGGCTTAAGTGTACATTTACGTGTTTGTTTTCAGTTGTTCAGATGGATTTTTTGTTAGAAACAAAGGACCCAGTTTTGAGAATTGGGTAAAACAAACACCAAAGCTGCAAATGCATGCTCCAAATGATGCTCAAAGCTTTTTATACCATCAACATAATCATTGAAAATGCTGTAACAAAAAAATAACTCTTCACTCAAGGCAGCAAAAATAGAAAGAAAACATATTTTCCTGCAGTAATTAGCGGTAAACAAATTCAATCAAAGTGGCAAATTATCTTTGAATGTTTTCTATTCAATATGTTGCTTTAAAGGGCATATGTTTTCATTCACATTATACCTACTGTGATATTCTCCCTGCTCAGACATGAATGAACTTTCTCAATATGCTGAATATGCTAGAAGAATTCTGTCCCTTCATTGAGGAATGGCGAGTACTGTGTTTTGGAAGATAAACAATTGATATTACACTTTATATGAGATACATTGCTTCAACTCCAGCTGCATTTCCTACTTCCCCTGCTTCATTTTTGCATCTTTATACCGATTATGTAGTCAAAACTTTGTGATCTTTGTAGAGTGTGCATCAAGACCGTACAGCGCACTAAAATATTTATTTTTATCCTAATTTGTAGCTGATCTTTGTGTGAAACGTAAAGAAATCTATGTGAATGCATCTTAGTTTTTAGACCTTTGCGTCACTGCTTTTCCAGTTTTAGATCCCAATGGAGAAAAACTGACGACATGTGATTACATTTAGTATTGGGATTATAATTATACCAGATTACCAGAAATATTAAACATTTATTTAATCTCATCAGCAATAGTTTGCATATTAATATTTACATTATGAGCAACATGCCTGAGAGTGATTCAGTTCACTAGTAAAGCAGTGTCTTACACAGTAGTATGTCAGTGGAAGATAAATATCTCAGATATATAGTTCTGTGCAAAAGCAGGAAGGAAATGCTGCACACTTGTGTGACAAAATTTGAAGATGTGAGAATTTCACCCTCTTTTTAGCTTGTTTCGTTTTTTTCGAAAGTTCTTGGAAGATCTGGCTCTTTAGCTGCTGTATGTGGGCTGCTGCTTCAAGTTTGGTTTGATCTATTGCTTTAGCTTTTGTGTTTAGCAATCTATGTCGGCAAGACCAGAACTGTTTTTCCACAGGGACAGAAAGTACATCAGTGTCAGTGTTACACATATGTAGTTATTTGATTCTGCGATTGATTATCGCAGCTTTAAATATATGATTATTTTTTTAATATATGATCCTTTAGTAACTGACATCCTTTTAAAAGCATCGTTTTCAATTATATGTACATTATTTGACTCTTTATTGTTATTAAATTATAGCTATTAAGATAGAGAAATGATCCCCCACACTCTAAAACATTTTGTGGGTTGGAAACATTTTCAGTAGTCCCATCTAGAAGTCTGCTCACTTTGGTTTATACAGGATTACTATTGGCCGTACTTACTACTAAGTATTAACTATTCAGTCATTAGTGTTGCCACAGGAATTCTCATTGACTCAGATACACTGTACACTGTATTTATGAGCTGTGTGGTCGACTCACTAATACTACAATGTAATGTATGTTTTCATGCATGTGATTTCTAACTTCAGTGTTGTTTGTTTGCTGTTACTAAGTGGATTTTTAAATAAATTCAGACGTGCCATAAAGAGGTCAACGCAGCTCCGCTGTCCGTTCCTGAATAAATGCACTATAACCAAAAACAACCGACGGTCGTGTCAAGCCTGCCGCTTCCGTAAATGCCAGGCCATAGGCATGCGTCAAGAAAGTAAGTAGCATACAGATAGACCAAATGACCCCTTATTATTTATACTGTATATTACTAGTACAGTATGTGATGTGACGAGCTCATTATTCAATTGCTGGAGGTAATTCATTATTAAATGTGCATATTGAGTTAATATGTTATGCTATATCTATATTTTCTTTGTGACTTTTCTATTTCAACACAATCCAGCAATAGAAGTTAAACAGCACTGCAGGAGTGATTGAAAAACATGAGTAAAACTTAATTTAAAAAAAAGTTATTCAGTCATTGGTGTTTTTAAATCAGTATTTCCATGGTAACATACATACAGGTCTTTTTTTTGTCCTTGTAGTGGTCATGTCTGAGAAGGAGGTGTTGGAGAGGAGGATCCGCATCAAGAAGAAGAAGATGCTCGTTGCAACAATCCAGCTTTCCTCCCAACAAGAGGAAACAATTCAGGAGCTACTCTGTGGCCACCGCAGCACATTTGACTCAGCATTTTACCGCTTTAGTGGCTTCAGGGTGAATGTGTGAATGACTGCAAGCATGTTTTAGGGTGTTGTCATCATCATTGTCTTAACTTATCTGACTGACATTTTATTTTTTTCAGCCAATGGACAGAAACATCCTTCCTGCGAGTGAGTACAACCATTCTGAAAACGAGCCCTCGTACGCCTGTTCCCTCTCCTTCTCCCTCTCGTCGTCCTCCTCCTCCAGTCTCTGTGGTTCCTTTGAAAAACAAGACAACCAAGAGGGCGAACAGGCCAGAAAAAACACAGCTGTTTTCACTGCTCTTCCGCATATGGCTGACCTCACAACTTACATGATCCAGGACATCATTAGTTTCTCCAAAGGTCTTCAGGACTTCCGGTAAACGTGTGCTTCAATGCATATTCAAATATGTCTCAGTGGAGTTTTTTGTATGATTCATGTCTAGCTTTTAAGTGTTTATCACACTGGTTTTTTATAGGTCTTTAAGCATTGGGGACCAAATTGCTCTGTTGAAGGGAGCCACATTTGAAGTTATGCAGATCCGCTTCAACATGGTATTCAATGCAAAAAGAGGCACCTGGGATTGTGGCCATTTTACATACTGCATAGATGACGCTGTACGAGGTGAGACTGCTTACACAAGCGAAAGTTACAGAATGTATATTTAAAGGGGTTGGGGCTAACTTTCCTACTCTGCAGTGTCCAAAAGTAAAGACGAGTAGATACACATCACACATAACACTTTAAAATGTGCATAGATACAGATTTTCACTGCATAACACTATTTCTTAAATATCTACAAACCAAGTCAAACCTGCATTGATTTATTTTTTGACAACAGTTGCCAATAAGCACATCCAGCACACACTGAGCAACATTCACTTGGAGTCTTGTTTTTTGGGCACCAGTTGCAAGTTCAATATTCACTCTCCTTTTAGTTTTGTTATTGAGCTCCATCAACTCATGAGGAAAATATCTGGCTTTTTAGCAGCTGAATGCTCTATTATGTTGGTAGTGTATCAAAGTTGGCTTGAAAAAAATAGCTGTTGTGAGACTGAACCATAACAGTAAGGTTGGGGGTTGTTAAACCAAAACAGTTAGCTTAAAGATGCTAAAATGCTCCATAGAGCTGAGTACAAGGGCAGAGTTGGATGATAATTCTCTGTGGGTTCATCCCTACAAGCAACTAATTTCACATGCAGTAATTTCATCCATTTTTAATATAAAAATATTAATTATAGCAGCTTTAAGAAAAGAGGTGCAATCATATGGAGGCTGAAGTTCCACTGGATGTTGTAATTCTAATTCTAATTCAGATACATTCAGTGAGGGTTTTAGCTTAGAATGGATTGGAAATACAGATGGATCGATGTGATTGTATTAAGTGATAGAGGATATATAAGGCACAGATATGATCTGAAACTAATTAAACAGCACAGAGGTATGTGCTGTATGTGAGGAATCTAGGTTACAGCTGACAACGTTTAAAAGCAATCCAAACTATCAGCAGTCGCAGACATGTCAAGTACCTCTGATTTACAGACAGAGTAATTTTTTTGACCTTATGAATGATATTTATTATCTCACTTGTCTTGGTTTCAATTAGTCTTGAGCCTTTAGCTTATGTACGAAGTTTCTAATATGAATGCAGACATCTGTGCATACATATATAGATGTTGTATTTTTTATTTGTGAGCAGTCAGATATGTAATAAAAGGTGTATGCATCACTTATCTCAGTTCTCAGACATGTAACATGACGCCTGTAGGAACGTTCACTAGAATGTTGTCGAACTGGTTTTGTCTGTTTCTTTTCTTTCTTAAGATCAAACAAAATGCAGTTCACATATATTCGCTGTGTTCCGGCTTCGTGCTCACTGAGGTTACCCGGTAGACCGTCTTTAACACTGTGTGCATTTTCTAGTTATATTCACTGTAAAATTAGGAAATAAGATACATATATATATATATATCTTATTTATATATATATATATATATCTTATTTTCCTAATCTTACAGTGAATATAACTAGAAAATGTGTTAAAGACGTTCTACCTATTTTATTTACCATGGATTTCAAACCTAACCCCATGGTTTGACAACAAACTCAAAATAATTTGCCACCATGTAAATACATATCCTGTATCCAAGAGTTTTGTCTATATTGTCCAACAGTCTTACATTAAGTACCCTGTAAAGGATTAAACATCCAGAAATAGTCAAAGAAAAGTCTACATTTACATGATAGTTGAGACTTTATTAAACATAAAAAGGCTCAAGAAAAGAAAACATTACAGGTAAATGTGATGTTAAATTTAGCATGATGTACTTTTCCACAGAATTCTTATTTATTTTAAGTACAACAACACAGTCATGCCAGAAAGGCTGTTCTCATTCACTACTTGACTCAAACTGATTCCACTTTTGTGTTTTTTTTGTCTTATTTTGCATTTCCTGAAGATGATTCATAATAAAAGCCATGCTGGGTACCACATTCCCACTTAAAGGGAAACTCTTACCAATTCTTACACATCAAAGTGTGTTTACAAGTCCTGGAGAGTACTACTGCATATGTTATATAAAGCCTTTTGCGTGTGACAAATGACCTCAAATGATGTCACTTGAGTTAGAAATAAGTGAGCTCTGTAACCCACTCCTTTTCTCTGCTTATGGCAAGCGGTTCGAGGCTACATTTGCTGCTATTAGCATAACACAACTGAATCTTGACCAAGTGTTTGGTGGTCGAGTTGCATTGTGGGTAATGTAGACACAAAATTTTGACAGAAGAATAATGTGTGGAATGAAATGAATGATCATCAGTCATTGTTTTGCTAGTTTTACCTTCTCTGTGCACTTGTGTTTTGTAGCCGGCTTCCAGCCGCTCCTGCTGGAGCCTCTGCTCAAATTTCACCACACACTGCGCAAACTGGGCCTGCAGGAGGAAGAGTATGTTCTCATGCAAGCCATGTCCCTGTTTTCTCCAGGTAGCAGCAGGTCTTCATCAGTTCATCCCAGTCCAATCATGCCCTGTGAATACTGTATTTAAACCCTACAAACAGTGTGCACTTGTATCCAGCGCAACTTTAAAAATTAAAGTTCTCAGGTTCAGGTTCCTTTGCATTAGTAAGTATTCGTTTTTATTCAATCTATCAGATCGTCCAGGTGTGCAGCAGCACAGTGTAATTGACGAGCTTCATGAAAACTTGGCAATGACGCTGAAAACCTGGATTGACTGCAAGAGAACAGGACCAGAAAAACAGTGAGTGAAAAACCAGGTGCCACTCTCAGTCCACTGAAAGCTTTCACAGGTTTACAACCTCCTTTGTTTCCTCTGTGCCTCCAGCTTGCTGTACCCCAAAGTGATGGCCTGTCTCACCGAGATGAGAACAATGACCGAGGAGTACAGCAAACAAGTTCTGCAGATCCAGGACATCCAGCCTGACGTTATCTCTCCTCTCATAGTAGAGATGGTTCGTAAAAACCCCTGTAATGACTTCTAATACTGACATCTACTGTACATGGACAGCTCAGGCTTCTGGGTCCACCTATGCTATTTAATAATGAAGACACCAAACTGGAAACCAGTTGAATGTGATCATGGATTTAAAGAGAAGTATTTTGTTATCTGTCTGTTATTTGTCAAAACCCTAAAGAATGCATTTGTCATGTAACAGTCTTAAGCATAGACTGCACAACATCCTGAAATAATTAACCTCACAGTCTGACTCCTGCTGAAATGTAAACTATTATCTGTTCTCTGCACACTACCTGTCAGACAGCATTAAGTTTGTTTTGTTAACTGGTGAAAGTACTAGTGGATGTGTCATGTTTGTGTTATTTGTTTTGCTTACTTTAAGTACATTTGTATGTCTATGAATGAATGTCGACTTAAGGTTGTGAGGTTTAATGTTTTTTTTTCAGACCATGAAGTCTGTATTTTCTCAGAGAGAGCTGCAGTTGCAAAGACTATATTTGCTTTTTATATACGTTACCTCAGGTTGTGTTGATGCAATCATATAAAACAAAAATGCTCTACACTCATTGTAAATAAAACTTACTAATGGTGCTCCTCAGATTGAAGTGTGTGATGGTGCTTCTATGGTCATTAACAGCATAACAGGACAAACACTGCCCCACTGTGGTCGTACTCAGACAAAAGATAACAAGGATGTAAATGAGTTGGTGCCACAGCAAAAATCTGAGCTGGTATGTGTAAAACTGTTTGTACTGTAAACTGTAATAATTATGGCACATGTTAGCCATGATAGTGGCAGCAGTGACTGTGGCAGTCTGTCCTTCAGTTTGGTCCAGACTAAAATATCTGAACAATTGTTGGATGCATTGCCATTCAATTTTGTACAGACATTTGTGGTCCCCAGAGGATGATTTCTACTGACTTTGGTGATCCTCTGTCTTTTCTTCTGGGGCCACAATGAGGTCAGCATTTGTCTTTTGAGCGAAATGTCTCAACAACTATTGAATGGGTTGCCATAAAATCCTGCGTTGACATCCACGTCCTTCTAAGGACACATTGTAATAACCCTGCTTTCATCTAGTGCCTTCATCGGGCACAAATCTTCACAGTACTGTGGTTTATGACCAAATATCTGCAAACCTAATGACAATCTCATCAGCCTTATCTGCATTTTGTGTTTAATGCTAATTAGCAGATATTCGCATTCTAACATGCTTTGACTATGTGATGGCACATACTGAAAGAAAACGGAACAGACACAGATTGATCATTTCCAGGCTATCCTACTCTTTATTTAATGCAAATTACAGTACCAGGGAACTATTCCTCAGAGCACGCAGAGGGGATATTTACAGAGGTGCACATTGAGCATACCTTCACAGAACAAAAAAAACAAAAACAAAAAACAAAACAAAAAAACCAATGAAATATAAATTTCAGTCACAAACAGAGGCATTCAAGTAGTAGTACTGTTATACAGGATGTTTTTGTAGTATTTTCTATGATTCTTTTCTTTAACCCCAGTTAAACCTAGTTAGCATATTAAACTAGTATATATGCTAGTATAACATACTAGCATTTATACTCTTCTTTTTTGGTAACTTTTGTGGTGTTTTTATTGAACTGGAGTTAGGGGTAGGGTGAGGTGGTCAAACTGTCTGGTGGTAGCAACACGTTCATGAATGCAAAATTACAGCAAGCAGGAGACAGGAGAGAGGCTACATGACTCGACCCCTTAGGTGCTACTGAATTCCCCCCCAAATATCCGAATATGCAGACAGGAAGGAGAACAAGCAAGAGGACAGAGAAAGAACAAAATATCCAGAGTAAGAAGAAGGGAGACAGAATACAGGACTGCCTCTGAGGATGCTCATCACAACTACATCTTAGTTTGGCTTTGGTAACAGAACCAACACTGTGAGTAATACAGAAACTGTACTGTATTGTATATATATATACAGTATAT
>NW_023340095.1:16062497-16062749 GCF_004916995.1 Morone saxatilis | reverse complement strand
ACATGTTTGTGCGTGCATGTGTGTCCAAGATAAAACATCTAAAATAAACACTTGTCTACTGTATCTTCAGTTAAGGAAAATATCCTTACAATTAACAATGTCTGTATATTACATTAAGTGTGCAATGAAAAAGGGAAGGAGGTGCCAGTGGAGGGGGACTGAAAATCAAGCGGAAGAGTGTGAATGTGTGTGTGTTGCGGGACAGCAGGACATTCAACAGCACCAAAGGGAGAGTCACAATATCAGGAGAGG
>NW_023340095.1:16049648-16062435 GCF_004916995.1 Morone saxatilis | reverse complement strand
GAGGTGAGGGGGGGTGGATGGCGGGGGCTGCGGTGAGGGGGGTGGGGGGGGCAAGGCGAAGGTGTATGAAAGCAAAGGCACTCCAAACTATAGTTACACTATACATGACTAGTTCTTGTTACAATAATACAGCTGTCATCTACTGTACTGTACAGGTAAGATTGAACATATGGCTGGATAAAGCTGATCATCATCATCATCATCTACAATATCCATAAACAATATCAGTTTCGCCCTGATTCTGTTTTTTTTGTTTGTTTTTTTTCATTTCTTTTCCTACCCTTTGTCATCTTTGTTTTTGCTCATAAACAGTACATGGGTCTGCATATATACATACCTTGAACACAACATGGAAAAATAATAATCAACAGAACAACATAAAAAACAACATACAAGTCATACAAGTCAGAATTTTGGTGAGGAGCATTTATACTGTATATACAAATTCTGCTTTTTCTTTTCTTTTCTTTTTATTTTAAAATGTAGTGAGTATTCTCTGTAAATAAGACGCTTCGACAGACTGTACCGAGTGTCTCTATGTGTGCTCTAGGAGGAGGAGAAAGAACGCTAGGCTAACACTTCAGTCAGTGGTCACAATACATGAGACAGTCCGCGACGAGCGAAAGACTTCTCAAGGACTCGAGGGAAGAAAAATGTTAGGAAACATCTTGAATTCTTCACAGAGAAAGAGAGAGAGAGATAGAGAGAAGAAGAGCTAGACAAGGGAAGATGTCTGTCTAGACACTGCACTGTCACAGGCACACTGTTACAGACAGAGTCGGTACAAAGACAGGGAATAGAGCAATGCCCTAAATTCCATCTACAGCCTTAATACAGATAACACAGGAGAACAGGGAAGTGAGTGCTGGAATCTAACCACACTCCAGCAAAACAAAACAAAACAAAAAAAACACCACCTCATCTAAATCTATTGTCTTTAGGCAACGGCAAATATTGCCACTGCTCTGCCAGATATGAGCTCACCATAAATGATTTCTGAACCATTGTAGTTAATATACATATATCTATATATACTTTTTATACATAAGGAAAAGTAATATAAATTGTGTATGTATGCATGTTTGTTTTGTATTGTATGTATATATTATACAAGCACACAGGACCAGATACATGTCACATCCATCGCACATGGCAATCCAAAAACATCTGCCCAGGAGTACAAAACAAAAATTAAAAACAAGGTCGGGTAAAACAGCTTGCTAACCATTTAAAAACAACCCCGGGCAAAGAAACAAAAAAAAAAACAAACAACCTGTCCAAATGTTACCCCCGCAAGTGGACTGCTTCTTTCCACATACATCAGGATCATCATGCATCCATGTGTGTGTGGATGTGTGTGTGTGTGTGAGTGTGTATGTGTGTATACCCGTGCGTGAGCCTCATGCCTTGTCTGCGGAAGTGGAGGTGAGAAGTGAGAGGGGCGGGGTGACCCCCCCATGTGATCCTAACCATACTCAGGCCATGCACTACAGGAGGAACCAAAGGGGGATGGGGGGTTTGGTGGGGACATCGGCCAGGGTCAGAGGTCAAAGGATGAGGTTGCAGAAAAATGGAACAACATGGAGGAGGACAGAGGGAGACGCTAGACAGGGGAGGGGGCCAAGGGGAACAGCTTAGGACTTTTTCTACAGATTGTCCTCTTACAAACATTAGCAGGCTAGCATTGTGTATACATGTACAGTGTACTTTTATCAATAGTACAGTCGACAACACCTCTGGCCCTGCGCTTTGCTTCCCCCCGTCGAAAGTGCACGGAGAGATGTCTTTGACAGAGGATGGAGTAGTAGAGCTCAAACAGCTGGGTGAGGGGCCAGTCGGGGATGAAAGAGGCAGATTAGGGATGCTTGGTTTGTGGTTGTAGCACGGGACCGTTGGCTAGCTGTCGAACCCGGACTGCGTCAGCATCGCTCCGCTGCTGTCAGGGAGGAGAGCAGGGCAGAGCAGAGCAGAGCTGAGCTCACCCCCTGGCCGGGGCAATGGAGAGGCCGTGGGCTGGGGCTGAGACCGGGGCAGGGCAGGGGTGGTCTGTGGGCTCAGGAGGTGGAGTTGGAGGCTGAGGCAGAGGCGGTGGTGGTGCTGGGACCTCGCTCTGTGCTGCTGCCATCTATTGATGATAATGATAATGTACAATTTACATAAAAGTTTAGTTAGGAGATTGGTAGGTGAAGCGACTGCTTGCAGGTGCAGCATTAATATACATCAACTATCAGTAAAAGTTCAACTTGAAGTTAAATATATTGACCTTTAGAGCTTTACACTGTTTTTCATGTTAGCAGCAACAGAGGTCACAACCAGTGCTTGATAAACAGAGCTTCCTGAAAGAAGTGAGGCTCTAACCTGTGGTGGCAGAGGCGTTGGTTGGGGTAGAGGCGGTGGCCTGGCTGCGGGCGTGGGCAGGGATGAGTATGGAGGCCAAAGATGGATTACTGGATAACTCTGAAAGAAAAAGTTACCAGGTCATGTTTTTACATCTCCATTTTGGATGTAAGACAGCGATCGCGTCAGCCACCAATGAAAACTTCCCAGACATTATATGCACTAATAAGACGGGAATATTTACTAAGGTTAAGAGGTAATAATGCTAAATGGACTCAATAATAATAATTGCTCTTTTGATTTCAAGATCAACTTATGTGTTAACACTATTGATAACGTGATGGCAAAAACTACACAGCAAACACATGCTTAATGCTTTCTTGTTGCATACCCTGGGTGGTGAAATTGAACAGCGAGGGCTTCTCTCTCCCATTGGGCAGTTTGACGTTGGGGTCGCGCAGCTCATCAAAGAAGGAGTGTGCGCAGGCCTCTAGAGGGGTGAGGCGGGCCGTGGGCGTGTACTCCAGCAGGCGAGAGCAAAGGGCGATGGCCTCTGGAGGCGTACGCGGTCGGAACACCTGAACACAGTACACACAAAGACAGACATCAGCGATGAACGTACGAAGTCTATTCTTGAGTGTTGTCATAAAAAGTAGTCTAATATTGTCAACACACACACACAAACACATACACACACACAAAATGAACATGTGTCCTCCAAATTACCTACAGTATATTTTATGAAACCTACTGTGCTGTCAAATGTAATAAGTTGTACGTAGGGGTATTAATTAATGAATGTCTTTGATTGCTGCAACAGTGAACAGTAGTAGTGACTGATCGCAGTTGCAGGGAGCGACCACAGAAGGGCGCCTAAGAGCCCAGAAGGACCTGCTGCTGCCTGCTGATTGGATGACTCTGTTATCCAACGAAAGAGCTCTGGGTGGCAAGGAAGACAGACACATGAGAGCATGAAGTGGGGAAATAATGTGACAGTTCAATAAAGTCAGGTTGACCCGACCGAAGCAAGGACTGACTTAGCAGGATGAACTCCGTGGTCAGTGTGACACTGTGCTGTAACTGAGATGACACAGGTTCAATGTACTCAACCAACCTTTAGAAAAAAACATGTTCATCAGCCAGTCTAAAGAATCTGCCAAACAAAATGTAAAGTAATGTAATGTATTTACCCTTAGCTGCATTTAAACTCACTCTGAAATGTAAAAAAAAAATCATATAGCATATATACATACTTAACACATACTTTTAGCTTGATGGACATTTTTAGCTTAAACAATGGGATTAAAAAAAAAAAAAAGCTTTTAAAGCATTTTGTTTATCCACAGGCGGGGCCGAAAAAAATCTTTACTCAATATCAACAATGGGACAGCTGCTGCCTTTGCATTAGGCCATTCAAAAAGGAGCAAAAAAAATAAATAAAACACATTTGCAGCCATATTGCATGGGTAAACACTCCTCATATTGTTTGATAGCAAGCTTTGAATGCTTCACATGCAGCTTAAAAAAAACACTCAACTCCTTAAGAGAAGAGTTTTATGTCAAAGGTTTTAACTTTTCTTTGCATCGGTCATTCTTCGTAGGGTCTAAAAAGCTCAGTGCAGGCCTCAGGGGGCTCTGCAGGGTGGATGTGATGAGGTTGGATGACTGTGGAGCTGCATGCAGGCATGTTAGCAACACAAACATGGAGACAAAAGATAATGCAGGGGTGGATCTTAGAGAAGTAAAAGGGCTCATGTACCTGTTGACTCACCTTAGTCCAAGGGTGTGCCTTGATCTGGGGGAATTTGAACTCGGTGTAGTTGGGGTTCATCTCGCGGATCTGCTCTCGGGTTGGGGTGCCGAGAACCTGAAAAAAACAGGACAAAATAACAGGATGCGTTACATGTCTTTAACTTGAATTCCTATTCATTTGTGAAACAGAAAATAAAAACCTTTAGTCACGTAAATGAGGACTTTTACGCCCTGTGGGTCACCGTAGCCATTACCTTGATAATTTCAACCAACTGATCCACTCCACTGTCACCGGGGAAGATTGGTTGTCCTAGCAACAGCTCTGCCAGCACGCAGCCGGCTGACCACACATCTAAAAGGAATCGGCAGGTCACCAACAGGAAAAAAAAAAAAAAAGTCAGATATGCACCAAAGGAGGGACAGAGAAGACCATAATCTAATGGTCTCATGCTACAAATGCAGAATACATAACACAGAATGTATTTTAATATTCTCTTTGGCAATATGTGGTCTCTTTTACAATCTAATAAATCACAAGAAACCTAATAAAATCATTTAGGTGTTGAGGTTAAGCTTATGAAGTGGTTTACGGGTAAAGTGTTGACTGTGACAGCTGCAGTCAGCCTACCTATGCTGGAAGTGTAGTCAGTCGCACCAAAGATGAGCTCAGGGGCTCGATAGTAGCGAGAGCAGATGTAGGACACATTCGGCTCTCCACGGACCAGCTGCTTAGCACTGCACACAAAATAAAAGCACGTAATTATCATCATCACCATCCTCACCACACGCTGCTGCATTATGGCCCAAAGAAGCGGAGTATGAATCTAGAGAACATGATTCACACATGTGAGTACGGAATAAAATACACAATACTCCTCAATTAACGGTTAAGCAATACATTTAAAAAAAGTGGGGTTATTGTAAAGGAACATTTTTTTGCCACATTTAAACTCTTCAGATGGACACGTTACAGCATCCATGTCTCAGCTTTAGGAACAAACTCTGTAGTTTGAAGTTTTGGGAAATACACTTATTTGCTTTCTTGCTGAGAGTTAGATGAGAAGATCAATACCACTCTCACGCCAACAGACGCTTAGCTTAGCATAAAGACTGAAAACAGCTAGCCTGGCTCTGTCGAACAGTAAAGAAAGTCCCCAACCAGCACCTCTAAAGCTCACTAATTCACACTGTAAAAACTACAGGTAGGCAGTTATGTACCAGACTACTTCTTGTCTGGATGCAGTGACTATCTGGAACCACGATGAAGTTTCCAGGCAACAGCTGTATAGGTGCTGGTAGGCATAACTTGTTAAGGTAGAGCCAGGTTAACTGCTTCCCCAGTTTCCAGTCCTTCTGCTAAGCTATGTGTGCTAGCTTGTGCTAAGCACTATTCCTAAGTGCCAGGAAATACCAAACCACTGCTGTCAAAACTTGATAAAACGCGGTCAGTGCGTCTCACCTGCCAAAGTCGCAGAGCTTGAGAACGGCGGTCTCTGGATCCAGCAGCAGATTCTGGGGCTTGATGTCCCGATGACAGATCCCAAACGAATGGATGTAGGCCAGGCTCCTGAACAGCTGGTACATGTATAACTACATAAAGAAACACACAGGTTACAATTACACAATTTATACAAACAGCTCAGTTTTTATGACAGGGTTCAAGTCTGGAAACAACCACTCAAGAATACATTTCAGGCCGGTCAGAAGAATAACAAAGTATCAAAAAATTCCTGAACCTTGTTACGAGGCATTGCAGAAATAAAAGACCTGTTTCTCCCCTCAGGTTCAATCTGAAACTGGTGATTTTGGTGCATGGTGCATGGGGATATATGTATACAAACACTAATTCTATGTTAGATGTAAATAGAATTTCCTCCAACACAGAATTCAAAATAAAAGCATCATTATAGAATTTAGTTTTTCTTATAAGCATCTTAATCAAGCTCATTATTTTCTTAATATAGCTTCCTTGTGTTAATATGGTGAGCCAAAATGTGCGAGGGTTCCATTTCCTGTGATAATGAATATTCATATTGGTGCGTGTAAATAAAAAGGTAACTGTGAGTGCTTCTTCCGCTCAGTGGGATTTATTAACTAGGTGTTTTTTTTCCTATTATTTCAGTGATATTGGAAAAATATTAAGACTGAAGAGACAATGTGCAGTGAGTTTTTTGCCATTGCAAATTATTCTCACATTTGGCTCTCATATGTGTCACAGCCAGAGAAATACTCGAAAAGTAACAAGTGTTCTGTGCGCACGGCATGCAAACAAACAAATTTCACACAGTGTGGAACACAGAAATCATATCAGAGCCCGGATGGGTAGTATACAGTGCTGTAAAAAAGGTCCAGTCATACCTTTACGTTTTGCATATTTTGTTGTACAAATGATAATACTGTGACATTTTTTATTTGAGAAACAATATTTTCTTTTACAGTAAAGCGAGAAGAATCTGTTTATTTTTGCAAAGTTAAAGAAACCCCTATGTCCCCTAGCAGTGTGGTGAAATTAAGAAAATGAAATGTCATAATCTTTAATTATGTGAACATAGGTAAATTGTGTCAGTGAGAAAGTTTTGATCAAATATCATTTTACATCTTCTTTTGCTTATAACTCATTTAGCCTACAGATGCAGGCATTGAACTGAAATTCACACTCAGAACAGTAAATCTTTCCAAATAAAAGCTGATAGCAGGTCAGATTTAAATCTAGAAAACAAACATACTATGTGTGGTAGGTTTATGGATGCTTTAGGGTTCAGGTCTTATGTAAGAATAAATGATTACACTCTCCATACTTTGTCCAAACTAACACAGGGCATATACAGACGTCTGTCCCGTCCACTGTCAGGGAAGATAAACTGAAACCATCTTGTGTCTAATCTTGGTTAAACTAAGAGGGGGATGATCATTTATTTTGTATCTAGACTAAAACCATCAAAGTAAATCTGACATTGAACATTGTGCTCATGTTTTCAGAAACAGAATACATCCTCGACCTTAAAAATTCACTGAGACGTTGGTTTGATCCATTATTAGATGGATGAGAGAGAATTAATGTTACAGAAATGAAAGTCTCATCACATATTTTTCACAAACACAATGAAGCATAAATGTCACACTTGTTTACTTTGGATATAAAATACTTTTTTTGAGGGGTGTCCAGACATTTTGATGGCACTCTACTGAGATAGCATTGATGCTACAATAACTGATTGAATACATATCTGATTAAATATTGTCCCCAGTCTTGTTAATAAAGTTACAAACACACACACCTTGACATAAACCATGGGCAGAGTCTGTTTGGCTCGGCTGTAGTGTCTGGCCACTCTGTAGACAGTCTCAGGAACGTAATCCAGAACCAAATTCAGATACACTTCGTCTTTCTGTTGGAGAGAACCGAAAACAAGGAAATCAATGTCACACATGCACACACACACAAATGGGGAAAATAACTTCTTTATACAAATCTTTTATATGCAAATCCAATATAAATCCTACATAAGAAATTAATAATAATATAATATTAATGCACACATCCAGCTGCTCAGTATGTATGCGTTATGTCTTTCCCTGCTGAAAGAAGCTGTTCAGCTGTGTGCTGATGTAACTGATGGTTTTTTTTGCATTTTAACTGGGGATCCATTGTATACGACTCATTCCCCGAGGGCCGGATGCGTCATAGCGGCCTGAACTCCGACAACGGCCGTAGACAATGATATCATTTCCTCATTTCCTGGTTGGATGGGGCCTGCGTTGGAGGGCGGGCTTGGGCACGTTCTACAGAGGAGCACAGTGACCCTGAGAGGATGCTGGATCTGAGGCTTCTCCACCCAATTATTCTAGGACTTCCTTTTTCCTTTGATTCTGACCAGACTTAGCAAGCGCTGAGTCATTGGGTGTTTCTTGCGAATCCATTGTTTGAGGTCTACAAGTCAAGACTGCAAATCAGACTTATAGCTCGTAACTCATAACTCGCATACTCATTCATACATTCACAGCTAGTTTGACTTGTATGTCCCTGGTGGTTTGTCAGGAGTAAGTCTTGTCTGACACATTTTTGCCTGCTTAAAAGGGTTGGGTAATGGGACAGAAACAGGCTAGATCTATGCATAATAAAAGGTTTTGGGCTGATTTAATCACCGATTGATCGCCTGAATAAGTGCCTTTATACATTTCCTTCAAGTGTGCCATTATAATAGATTTTATCTTCTGTCCACAAATCCCATCACAATACCAAAACCAACAACGTTTTAGTCCATCCCTCAATACTTAAATAAACCTCCCTCCTCTGTGAGTAATGGTCTTTAAAAAGGCTCAAGAATATGGTTTCATTTTCTTAAAAAGCTCTGTAATAACTTAAAACAGCTGAGCACTGTGGTTTTTCATTTTAATAGTAGTAAACAGCTCATTGGGAGCCATTTTTAGCAGTGGTTTAATACACATTTGGTTAGCTAGTGAGTTTTTACAACAGCAAAACTGTGTATCTGTAATTGACTTTAAATAAACTGCAGTGCAACAGTGTGGCTCATGTGTTTTTCATCATTTACGGACAACAAAGGGGGTAGAAGACAAAGATGGATAAGCTGTATAAGGAATTAGACACACAGGCCAGCTTTACAGTGCCTAAATATCGCCAGCGTTATCCTTTCAAACGCTACCTGCACAAATGTCCTAAAACACCTGCAGTGCTTTATTGTGAAGTGGCTTTCAATCAATGTGTATTGGCTCTGTTGAAGTGATTTTTAATCAATAAACTGTACTTTTGTAGATCAGTCATAAACTGTACTGTTTTTGAAGCAGTTCACTGGTTTTGAGTCATACTGGCATAGAGAAAAAAAATCTTAAATTGTGTTCTGTGGTCACTTAACATCACCATCTGGGAAATTAACCTCATGTAATAGTGTCAGTGACAAGTGCTGTTGACCAGTATCCAACCATTAAACACACATGATACATACTGCCTTGGGGTAATAACGCAGGGCTTCCAACTTTAATTAATTTAATTATTCTCTCCCTCCCATCCAGTCCAGGGCCATATCCTTTTGCCTCCTCTCCATCTGTTAGTAGTGTTAACAGTCTGCCCAACATGCAGCTTAAGCGATGGACAGAGCTGGCTCCCTGCAAGTCTGCAAAGCACAATGAGAGAGCTGGGCCTGTGTGAAGAGCTCCCAGACAGACTGCGCGGTACACTTCTGTCAGCTCAATGCCCTGCTTTGTACTGACTGCTCTCTCCCATTCAATTTAGACACATATATGGTGACTGAGTGAAATACAGAGGACTGGGAGACAGGCTGACACAAATGGGTGCAGATATCAGTGACGATGAGCAGCATTTCCTAAAATGCTCTCAGACATTAGGTGGCCTCGTTTACACACTTGTCTGTCACTGGCATCGGCCTCCCCCCCTAGCACGCTGTCTGTGTGTGTGCACCAATTCTTCCTCCACTAGCAAAACTCCCATTGATAACATGTGTGTGACGACTAGAGGGCCCACTCCGCCTCCTGCTAACGCCACCAAAGCTATATTTAGCCTAGCAACAGCGATGACTCACTTCCTGCCTCACTACAAAGCCACTTCCTTGGCTTGTTCCCAGATGGTTAGCCGGGGGCGGGGGTCTGATTGGCTCCTTGCTCACTCCTGACTAAATAATTCAAAATAATTCTGAAGCCTCTAATTTGCTGGGAAAACAGCTTGCACCTGAACGACTGGCTCGGCTGTCTTTCAATCACCGTGCTACGTTGTCCAGGAGAGAAGGGATAGATGGAATCTGTTTAGCATCTAACAGACAGTATACGTGGCAGTTTGCACAAGCAAGCATAGCCTCTTGCTCCTTGTTGAGTATACTCGACATATTAATTGACATAACACATATGTGAATCCACATGATTAGAGAAACAGTCAATTAATGAATCTGGGAAATCTGGGAACACAGACAGAGGCAAAGAAGGAGGTAGACGTACATATGGCGAATGAATTATCCTTATTTGACACACACCAATGAAGGCACAACATATCTAAGAATAAATCTATAAATATGTGCAGGGGCCACAGCCAGATATGTGTCAGGCATTGGCTCTGCCATAAATTCTCACTTGTCTCTCACTGTTCCGTGGCAAATCTGTAGATTCACTATACCAGACCTCGTTAGCCAGAGGAAACGCTGTTTAACCACCGTCTGTCTATTAACGTCAGTATGTGTGGATGTATGTTGGAACACCGGTCACTATAGAGCTTCACTGTAATGGTGAGTGGGAGATAAACCTGCTAATAGGGCACCAGGACAAAAATAAGATGTGGGCCCATCCTGGAATTTTATTCTGTCCTAGGCAGGATACAGTGGAGGTACTTTGAGTAAACATACATTCATTTAGAAATATGCACCATGTGAAAGCAATGGAGGATTTTATCGCAGATTTTAGCCCTTCAGTTTATATTCTGCTTTAGTGGTCCATATGAGGTTGACCCTGTTTGGGGCCCTGAGGCAGCTGTCCACTATCCATCCTAAATATGACATCTCAGTGGTTTCATCATGAAACTACAAAAGGAGGTGTCAGTTCTGCTCAAAGGCAGACAAAGACTTCTCAGCAGAGACAAACAGCTCAGGCATGTCCTCCGTCTACTCAAGCAGGTTGGATTAGTGCGTAAAGTGTGCAACTGCCTCAGGGCCCAAGACCTACAGGGGCACCAAGTAGTCTGTTTTTCAATTATTTGCACATACTGTACAGTAATTTGATTAATTGCAGATTTTTATAGAAAGCTGCAATAATACGGTGCAATACCAACATTAGTGGGTTATTATCTGCTTTATGTTGCGGGATATTTCTAAATAAAGGTGTATTTAATCAAGAAAGTTGATGCTATGTATGATTGTATGTCAGAGATTCAAGTGTAGTTACTAAAAGCGATTGTGTATATAGACAAAGCGGAGGGCAACTTCGTGTCAGTTGAACGTCTTATGCACTCTCTTTGCGACAGCATATTTTGAAGAGATAAAAGTCAAACCGCTATTTGCCTACCTGCCTACGCTGTTTGGACCTGTGGCCTTCTGTTTGAACAGCATTATACAAGTGGTTAAAGGGTAAAAGCAAAAGCACACGGTGTATGTCAAGCACGCCACATGCCAGCAGTTACATAAGACTACCTGTGCACATGCTGACGGATACAGCAGCAGTAGTCCTAGCCTGCCTCACAGCTGCACCCAGCATGAACCATCAGGACACAACAGCTCCTACACCCACCTGACCTGACCACATCTCATCTCTGTCCCACCCTCTGCTTTTCTTTCCCGTCATCTATCCATCCACTTGTCTGAAATGTATCGGTGACATTACCTTTTGCCTAATTCACTAGCCCTCTTTCTTCTCACTCCAGGCTCTATGGGTGGTAAATCCCCGTACCAACAACATGGTGCCAGTCTCCATAATTAGCCTGGAGTGAGACGCTGAGGCGGAGGCGGAGGAGGAGGAGGTGGGGGATGGAGAAATGGATACATGAAAGGGAACACAGGAGGGGGGATTTAAAAAGTGTAAAGGTGAAAGCAATGAAAGTTGTGGATTATCAAAATAACAAAATCCTGTGACTGCAAAACTCAAACCGGCAGGGTGTAGGTGTATTAGTAGTATACCGAGAATTAGGCGCGATTCCCAGAGGTCAGTGTGCACATGGCACGAGGCGAGGGGTGAAGCAACTGGGTGGAGCTTACACCACGGAGGGGGTCTATAATTAACCATATCCCTTTGGTCTCGCAAATAGAGGCCCCTCCTACCCATCTCTCAGCGTCCCTCCTCCTGCCCACCCTCACCATCACCTCTCCCCTATAATCCCCCACAGCTTTCATTGCCTTCAGTAAGTGTGCAACATGGAAGCATTCCTCACTGAGGTGTCATGGGTATAGTCCCAGCAGCGCGTGTGCCAAGTTCATGTCTATATTTGACACATGGAGCTCTGCCTGTTTGTCAGCTAGTTGAATGACATAGTCCAGCCTTGTAGTCTCCAGGGGACCTCCAATGGTCGAATGAGGCAGACATTAAGGCCGGGCCACGTTCAGAGAGAGGGACTTCCCTGTCCCCTTCCCTTACCCCTGTAATGTAATGTACTGTACTGTACTAATGAATTTATTAAAAAGGCCCAACAGGCCAGGTGGAACATATTTGATAGGAGATGGTGCAGCTGGCAGAGAGTTCAAAAGGCAACAGAGGAAACATAAACTAAACTAAACTAAACTAAACTAAAGCTATATCTTATATAAGTCCTGAACATGAGAGCAAACTAAATTATTTTACTACTCTGACTGAAGCAAAGTGCTCAGTCATTTAAACACACAGCAAGCCCTGGGAACATTAAGGTGCTCTTGAAGATAAACAAGAAATACTCTTTAAGCAGTCTTAGACAGAACAAGGATAGAAACACCTTTTCTGCCTCTTTATGGCTATATATATTTAAGTAATATAAACAGTGCAAACTGTAATATGTCAAATGATAGATTCATTGTTTAGATTTAACAATATATAGAGGAGAGGACAAAGAGAGTTGCATTTTTTGAGCCAACAAAATGCAACTGATATTATGATTAATTTTACCCCTTTTATTCTTTTTCATTTATTTATTTATTTATTTAATTTATTTATTTATTCATTCATTCATTCTTGTCCAAGTATTCTTGGGAAAGACTTGCTACCAATGGTCAGGTCA
>NW_023340095.1:16038019-16049548 GCF_004916995.1 Morone saxatilis | reverse complement strand
CCTTAAAGGGCTAAACTCCCAAAAAAATTAATTAGACCAGTTCGCTATTCCCTTGAACCCCCCATAATGTAGTAACAGTGTTCGTCTTCATATTCTTCAAGAACAAGGTGGTCACCAGTTAGCCTAAAAAAGAGTTAAGAAATAAGTGCTGATAAGACCCCCATAGACGCCTATAAAACTGTATCCATACATTGCTCTAAATTATATTTAGTCATATGAAGGAATTTCTTTATGTATTGGTGGCTGGGTCTTTGAATTACCGCGATTAATTGAACAGCTAAATTTTTCCAAGTTGATTTTTCTGAGCATAGAAAGGAATAGAAATAGGTTGAACCAGTCCAATTGAAAAAAGATTATTTGAACCAAAACTGCTGCAGAGGGAAGTGAATTAGATTTTCAAAAATCTGAATTAGTAAATTATTTCTGGTCCTGATGAAGAATAGTTTTTATAAACTTATATAAAACCATGTCCTTTAAATGTACTTATGGCTCAGCGCCGGTGTTATGTGTTTATACACAACCACCCGACTAACACACCCAACACAACACAACACACCACACCACACACACACACTAAAAATAAAAGCAAAAACGTAAAATCAGAACATAACATTAATGGTATTGTATAAAGACTTGTATCTCATTTTAAACTATAAATATAACCTTACTTTTTCTGTCATACCTTTTTATTTTGGTGGAAATGCCCAACCTCTTCACCAACTGTTCGAACTAAAACTGCAGCGTGGCATTAAAACACAATTAATTATGCAGCCCTAACGCAAACCTTAAGAAAGGTAGATGACGAATAAGAGGCAGCGCACTCAGCCAACTGACCTTGTCTCCACTGGAGTAGAAGAAGTAGCGCAGGCGGACTATGTTGCAGTGGTCCAACTTCCTCATGATCTGCAGCTCACGGTTCTGAACAAAACAAAGACAAGAACAACACATTAGTGTGATGTACAGAAGTGTTTAGTGTTTTTTTACCCATGTTACATGTCACTATGATGATTCAGCGGTAATGGCTGCACTATGGCCGTACAAAATAGTGCTTGAAAACACCATAATATCGCTTTGTCTTATGACAGAAACACATATGCCTCGAATCACCTCACAAAACAATCATCTTGTTGTCAGTCACTGTCACAAGCTCAATGTGTCGGTTTGTCAGGAATCAGAAAGCGATTTGGATGTGGTCGCTGCAAAAGAATGCTAATAAATAGCAAACGGACATTCATTCCTTCACGAAAGGACAAATCCCACGGGCTAAAACATGACGACACACTTATATTTATTGTGTGGCATGTTGCCCGTTCCCATCAAAGGCCCCAATAATTATAGAAAAAAGCCACTGTAAAGCAAATCTCAACAGCAGAAACACTAAATCTGTTAAAATAAAAGTTGTGTTGGGGCCTGTAGTGTAATGAGCCACAGGCTTTCACAAGGCCACTAGAACAAAATGGACCTTGGTAGAATACTCAATCTATACTCATATACAGCGTGTCCATGCAGAAAATAGTTGTGCATACAGTATGGACATTTTCAAAGGTGGGCAGGAATTCAAGTATTACATAAAGCTTTAACAGCTCTATTATAGTTTATATTTTCTCCTCTTCTCCCATTTCTCCTTCCCTCCCTCCTCCTCCTCCTCCTCCTCTTTATCATAGCACTTTGCGTTGACTTGATCTAATGTGCTTGTGTAACTTTTGGAGAGTGTGGCTCCACTTTAAAAAAGTGAATGGAGAATTCAGAAAACAAAAAGAAAGCAGAATACAGGGACAAAAGTTCAAATCAGGCTATGAGTAGTGGAGTCATTATATAATAGGCATATTTAACAGTAGAAGGAGAGGTTTTTTTACTATTGACTGACAAAAGCAGCACAGAGAGTAATGACATGCATACTAATATTCTGAATATGACGTTTATTGTCAGGTTTTAGTCAGAATGTGGGATTTACATAAAATAATCACTTGTTGTTACCTCATACTTGCATTAAATGGAAGTAATTACCAACCAATCAATCAATCTAATGCAGGCAAACATTTTCAGGTCACTCGTATTTTGTAGTTTGGATTATTCGTTTCTGTAAACGGCAAACATTACATGTAGAAACTCAATGGAGAGCAGAGTATGAATATGAAAGGGGAACCAGAGTGTAATCAGCTTACAGCGTACATTTTTCAGCTGTATATTTCAACTGACAAAGTGACTAATCAGCAGACTAATTCCCAATCAGACAGACTGAGTACCAGGGCTAAAAAAGTGCTCAAACAAACAAGTGACAAATATTCTTACTGACAAACTATCTCAAACTAAACGACCCAACCTGGTACAGTGTTGGTTTCTGGGTGGAAAAGGGGTCGATGAGGCTCTCGTGGCACGTGTAATTAACTGGCTGACCACAGAGCAGACGATGGTGTGATGCACCGTCTGACAAGCATTTTGTGTAAACACAGGCCTCAGGATTGGTGTAAAACTGCAGCACCCAGGTCAACCCTGCACCGGTTAACATGGATACAACACAGGACCTTGGTGTAGAAAGGAGACTAGCTCATTTGGGAACATTTTCACCATTATCTGTCTATTCTATCATTTTACAGATAAAACAATTAAACAGACAACATAAGGACCGCTCCTTATGTTGTCTGTTTAATTGTCTGTTTAATTGTTTTATTAGCCGATAAAGAAATGAATCATTATTGCAGCAAAATAAAGAAAACTGATTGGGTGACAAATGAGATCCCCCGTTATGTGGGTCAGGACCATGCTGGCTGGCACAGGGAGATAGGCCGCTGTCCTTCCACACTTTTCTGCCACTTTATGAGGATTTAATCCCCTTTCATTCATTTTTTAACAGAGCAGAGTGAGCTGTCTGTCCACTAAACAAGACCTCATCATTCCAGCAGCAGCAGTAGCAGCATCTTGTAGCTCAGTACCGTGGTACAGACAACTCCCACCAGCCTAATTCACTTACAGGCAAACCCAAATGGTTCCCACAGTCCTCCCCATGCATTTTCAACATTTACACAACTACTGCCGACACACACACACAACCCCCACATCATAAAGTGACATCATAGCGCGTGGGTCATAGACCCGCCATCGAACCATCATGCACTGCAGGCAACGCCCTCGTCTTCTTGCAGTAGCCTAGTGGGAGTGTGTGTGTGTGTGGTGTGGTGTGTGTGTGGTCGTGGATGTGTGTTTTGTGTGTGTGTGTGTTATGTGTGAGAAAGATGGTACCATATGGAGGAGGAGCAGACAGGCTGTTCAGTGAAGCCCTGCCCAGCTCCAGTTATACTGCAGTCCTTCCTGCTGACCTGTCATCCTCCAGTGTGTCAGCAGCCCAGCCAGCAGAGACAGAGCGAGACAGATGGAGAGAACGAGAGAGAGCGAGAGAGAGAGAGAGAGCGAGAGCGAGAGAGAGAGAGCGAGAGACTACCTCAATTGCAGGCTGCTAAAAATGCTACACCTTCATAGCGCTGATGTATACTGTCAGACAAAACCACATCCAGTTTCCAAAAAGATTAAGCAATTGCGTACCACCCACGCAAAGACACACGTACCATTTTACTGCTCTGCCTAAGTACCAGAATATATGCTGAATGTTTTTTAGTATTTATTTTATTGTCAATAATTCCAAACACGTGTAAATCCCCAGACTCACTAGAAAAACACAAAATATGTGATTCTATACGTTTTTTTAATGTAGCAACTACTCAGAGTTAGCTGGCGAGCTAACAGCTAACACACTACCTGCTAGCCCTAGTTGGTCAGTGTGAGTCTGATCTATTTTCTCTGTGCTGTCACTCGCCTCTGGCATTTTGTTTTCAGGATTGTGCAATATTTTGTTTAATTATAAGTTTGGGAAGAGGGGAATAAGCTCTCAGAGCCTGTTAGCTTTATAACTGTCAGTGAGCTTGTTTGTTAGCTCAGTGGCTAACAGGTCAGCAAACAATTTATTAAAGAGACGCATTTGTTCCATTAACTCCTGTCCAATAACTGTCTGTAAACAATGTCTTTTGTGTTAAGCAGCTAATACATAGAAGGTTAAATAAAACTGAATAGTGACACATCTAATTTGCTTATATCATCAAGATAGTTTTCTTATTGGGGAATGTTGGAAATTCACACGTGAATCCATCACTTGCAGCGACTTACTGCAAACTTTTTCCATGTTAAATGCTGGTGTAACAGGCCTTTAGTCCGTCTGCGTTCAGTCTCAAGCCTGTTAGTTCCTACTCATGATGTAAATCTTTAAAAATAGGATCGCAACTACATAGTTTCATATTTAGAAAAAGTAATTTCCCTAAACTGGGCACTGTAGCTTTTAGTAAAAGTTGCTCAAACTTGTTCAGTTGCAGATTAATACAAATTTGGGTCTCCAGTTTTACAGCAGCTGGAGGGTGTATACGGGATTGACTAAATCTTAGACAATACTTAGACAAGTTCATTGGCGGTCCCAATTTTTTATGTTGGATTTGTTGACAATAAGAAAAAAATGGAGTAAAAATCTCCAGACTTGCCCTTTAACAATGTTGCATAAGTGCCACTACCACCAGACATGCTCTCATTCTGTGTGTGTGTGTGTGTGAGTGTTGGTTTTAATGCAAGCATCCATTTTCCAATAGGCCGATATGTGATCCCTCTGACGGGGGTGGAGGAGGATACATACCATAATGCACCAGGAGCAGATTGTAAGCCCACCCAATAACACAGAGCCTATCACATGATTACCCTGTTTGACTAGTATGTGTCTGTGTGTGTGAGATGCATTCACACATGTTGGACCAGCATGGTTCACCTCATCCAGGCACACTTCACACATGAACACCACATCAGACAGAAAAAAACACAAGTGTAGAGAAAAGGCTTTTGAGGAGGAGGAGAAGGAATGAGGAGAAAATAGAACGCAGGTGTTTGGGTATGTTTGCGTGTGTGGGGGTACACACACTTTATGGCGTGTGCTTGGCAGTCATGTGAGGAGTCTTAGCGCTAATTTGCCTAATTTTTCGTAACAAGCTGTTCACAAGGAAGGACAGGCCGGGGCAAGTAGAAGCAGTGAGACAGAAAAGGAGACAGAGAGCGAAAAGCGGCTTAACTAGAGGGTCTGCTATAAAGAGGAGCAAACAAGAAACAAAAAAAGAAAACAATAAATGTGATCTGCAGCTAACCACTGTTTCAGCATGCAACCTGGTTCCGTGTCATGCTAACTACAGGCTAACTACAGGCTAACAAGAAGGACAGGATATGACTTCATCGTGGCCGGAGTCACAAAATAGTGTGCGTTTTGTGACAGATGGTCAATCCCCACACACACACACCATTAAGTGACATAATTTATCTTGTCTGGTTTCAGGTGGCAAAAAAACAGCTCCTGCTGAAAAACTGTACTGAACCTCCACAAAGGTTAAAGCTAGGGCACTGGGCTGCTGAAGTATTTAGCTCAGCACAACAGTCCCAATGCAAAAAACGCTGCAGGGAAACACGTTGGACTAAAAAGAAAAAGACTTTGACTAAACTTCGGGGACTCTCATGGGAAATGGAGACGGAGCTGGAGGTTCAGGAACAGGGGACAAAAGGAGACACGTAGGCTTCTCCTGCCATCTCTCTTCTCACCCCCTCTTGCTTACACACCCAGACCCTCCTGAGCGAAACAAAGAAGACATAAAACGACGCCGTACGTACCGTATGACCAAGCCAAACAGGCACATTTGTACAAAACACATCACATAGCCTAATACCAGGCTTATTCTTCAGTATGTGAAATATGTTACACACAGAATCAGAAGGTCAGAGGTCCAAGATCATTCGCTTATATAACATATCAAAGGTCTGACATCAGCATACTAACCCAGGCCTCGCCTCAGCAGGTCATTGGAATAGTTGGATATGTGGAATACACGCTGATCTGCAGCGTAATACATGGTCCACAGTTGGGCTTTGGGATAGGAATATGGCAGTTATAGGCTGAGACAACGTGGCGCCAAAGAAAAAGGTAAAGCGAAGAAAAAGTTCTTTATATATAGTGTACAATTAAACTGATATTGATTATAGATCGGTAGCTCATACAACCCCACTCCAAAAATACCTGACCTCTCACTTTAAGATATCACCAGACGCCAGTTAGCTTAGCTTAGCATAAAGACTGGAAACACAATAGGTCGTTTCACACTTTAGTTTGGTTTAGGGTCAAACAAAAGACATATAAAATGTTCATTAGTGAGCTTTAGATGTGCTAGTAGGTGGTTTTTGTTACGTTTGTACAGAGCCAGACTAGCTGTTTTCCCCCTTTCCAGTCTTTTTCCTGTGTTAAGCTAAGCTGTTGGCTGTGGCTTCTGCCCTCTCATCCAACTCAAGTAAGCCAATAAACGTACTTCCTAAACTGTCAAACATTTCTTCTAAGGGGTCTCTTGCCAGTTTCTAATCTCCTGTGGTGTAATTAGTTGTTTAAATGAGCTGAAATCCAGTTCAGAATAGAGTCAAGGTGTGTTCCTTTTTCACATATGGAAAACACCATAGTCACACATTATATTGCATCATCTTAACTGTGCACTCTGGCTGTATGTGCTGGGCCTCGTTCTGTGAAGGCCAGGGCATGTGTTACATAAAGTGTAAAGTGTAAAGTGTAGAGTGTATAGAAGGGATTAATGTAACTCTGGGAATAAAAAAATATAACCTAATATAACCTTCAAGAAGGTAGGATTTACTCATAGCTGTTGTCTTAGACTACTTTAAGCTATGTGTGCCTAATAAATATAGTGTATATGTATAGGAGCACTTACCCAACACCAACAGTAATATGACTGTTACACTGTGGACCCATAACCCTTCGACTCTGAGGACTATAAACTTAATGAGAATCTTAACAGCTGTCCTGCAGGTTTGGCAGTCTCAGGTCTTTTATCTGTGAGCTGTGAGCAAGCAGCAGGAGGCTGCCCCCCCCATCAACAACCCATCAGTCAAATCTATTCAAAGCACAGGAGGAGGATTCCAGCAGAGCTTTGCTTGGAAGGAAATATGACGTTTCCACTGTGGCAACTGAACTAAACTTGACAGATGACTGAGTATCAATGGTTTGTTTGTGAGAGAACCCCACACACACACTTCCTGCAAGAAAACACTCACATTAAAGCAAGGATGTGTCAATTTGAGAAGGCTGAGAAGTTTTGCCTTTGTTTTCTCGTGTCCCAGCTTCACTGATCTGATTGTTCTTGTGAAAGATCACTCCATTCATGTCTCTTTCACAGTTACTCACATTCATTAATGCAACAACAAATCCTACTTTAGTTAAGTTGTTAAAAAAAAGGAGAAAAGAGGAGTATGACTGCATGTTTGTGTGCATCATTATCTTTAATACGTGCTGCTTTTCACTGTCCTTTATGTGTCTTGCTTTTAGTTGACAAGTGAGACACTTGAGTAAGCTGAAAGATGGATGTGTCCATGTTTTACCTTAAACCTCTTGTCTTGCAGGACCTTCTTGATGGCCACCAACTCTCCAGAGTCGCAGAGTTTAGCCTGGTAGACGACGCCGAACGAGCCGTTGCCGATCACCTTAGTGTCCGTGTAGCTCACCTCCTGTGGCCGGTCGGGGCCTTGGCCTGGAGTGGCCACGACTGTTGTTACCTTGCTGCCATCTTTATCCCCTAAAGACAGAGACAGACAGATAAGAGAAATGCAGTTGCTCAGAATAAATGTGCACAAATTCAGCGCTATAAGGAGTGGTGTTTACAGACATGTGAGAGAGAACAAACTGATATCCGTCAAACACAAAAGCACAAAAGAGTGTCGTGTCCAGTAAATGTTCTAAACTGTTGTGTCATATTTTCAGCTCATCGCTTCTGCACTAATGATCGCTTCTGCCTTTTTCTTTTTGAATTGTGATAGTAGGAAAAAAAACAGGTATTACTAATGACATTAACAATGGCTCTATTCTGTTCAAGCGTCCCAGTAAGTCATGACAGAGAGTCACCATCTGCTAGAGTAAGACTGGAGCTCGTAAGGGCAGAATAACCTCCTTGTCAGAGAGCGTATTTGTGATTGAAAGGCTGCAGGTTCGAATGTCTTCCGAGAAAAAACAGAACAACATGTCTTTCCTAAAGCTACAGCCAGTGTAACCCCCTTTTGTTCTAGCAGTACTTCCTACTGGTCAACAGCTGTGGTTGTACTGGTCAGCTCCCAGTTGACTGACTGTTCATGGCTGAGCTGAAAAACACCATAAAATACTATATGTTTGTAGTGTTAAGGTCTGCTTTGATTGACATTAACATTAAATAACCAGAGGAAACAATAGGCGACTTATCTGCCATAGACAGAAGGACACTTGAACTCTACATTGCCTCTTCAAATGCTATAGATTATTATTTTTAAATCAGGAAGCAGAGGGGCTTTTATCCAAATCAATGCATCAAACAGGGGTTAGCGTATAGTAGGCCTAGCTTTCTGAGACTATCCCCACTGCATAGGACTCATTACCTTGGACAGATTCACCAACCATGGTGTGCAGCGAGACCAGTGCAATACCTGGGATTATCAGCACTGAAAAGTCATAAGCTAATAAGACTCGGTATCTGATGCTAATGCACTATGGATCAGAATCAGCTTTCACATGCCCCTCCTCCCCCTTTATGCCTTCCTCTCCACTCAGTCAGGAGCTGGCTCCGCTCCCCTGAGATCTCAACGTGGAGCCTTTTCCCTGCTTAAGTGGGTTCTCTCCCTCCGCCTCTGCCTCCCCCTCCCCCACCGAAGTGTCAAGGGCCAAAATTCACATCAGCTGTCAGTTAAAGGACATGAGTGTGTGTCGCGTGCCGTGAACGTGTGCTCCTGCTCCTCACTTCCAATCTCCGGCAGGCTCTCAAATGCACCCCAAAACTTCCGACACAAGCACTGCGAATAAATCCCTCACACGTGCCCTCCTCTCTAAATCTACTTATTAGACTTATTAGCATTCTCCTCCTTCACACAGACTGCAGCAGAAAAAAGCTGTATGCGAGCCCACGCAACTAAAAGACTCAAAACATCTTTGTTAAACGTGTCTAATTTTAGGTGAGCTGCTGAGATAGTCGGCGCAGCTCATAGTGCGTACAAACAATGCTGATGGGTGGATTAATGCTACTTAATAACCATGACTGTTCCCGATCAATAGAAACTTCCCCGCCACTGCTCTAAACTCTGGCAAACTACTAGCGCGTGACTGTGCGGGTTTCAAATGAACAAAATGATTTAGGTAAATGAATCCAGCATGGCTTAAATTCTTTTAACGACGTTTTGACTGAGAAAGTAAGTGGTAGTGCAGAGGTTTACTAGTCTTATCCATTTTTAATATTCATTGGCTCTTTTTTCCAGCAGTGTTATTGATTTTGACACAAATAGTGCCTGCGTAGACATACACACTCACATATGAGCAAAGAGCAAAAATAGATAAAAACTACGCCTCCATGCTCCAACCCAGACATAAAATAATATACGTGTGTGTGTGCGTGTTTCCTTCTGCCAGTGTGTGACCAGTGAGTGGTCCAATTACTGAAGATGTGCATACAATCAAAGGGAAAGGGAGGGGGTGAGGGTGAGGGGACAGGCCTTCACTCTCCAGGACCGAGTCTAGTAAGAGAAGCTGAAAATGGATTCTTTAACGACAGAAATAGACTTTCCAAAAGTGTGTGAGTGAGAGAGTGAGAGAGAGTGAGAGTGAGAGAGTGAGTGAGAGAGTGAGTGAAAGAGGAATATGAGTCTGCCTACATATTCCAGCAAGGCCACTTCTGTGACGCCCCTGCATTTCCTCAAACCGTGAGAAAAGTCTGTACACACTCACACACACACCCCGACAAAAACACTTACAACTTACAGTGAGATCTCACGCTGGTGCAAATAAGGAATGACCAGGCAAGCAATGAGATTGCACTTGAAATGTTTTCCAAGTGACTGGTTAGAAGCCTGTGTGAAGCATGGCCGTCCACACACTCACCTCCTATAGCCTATACAACTCTCATCATTGGCTTATGTTCACACAGATGTACCTCCATTTCAGACTTGTAGAAAACTGTTCAAAGCTTTTTCTTTTGTTCAAGCTAGAAGCACCTTTCCATTCAAATAAATTATCCCCAAGTAAAAATGTCCCTTGGCCCCTGTTAAAAGGTATGCCACAAGAACTAAAATCACAAACACCTTGGAATACTTGCTTGCAGCATCTCCACGGCGACTGTCAATCAGCCTCCCACGACAATATACTTAGTATGACAAAACACAGAGCATGATTTCACGTACATATGCTGCATCACTCAGCTACAAAGTGCCACACAAGAGACAGCTGCTGCGAATTTTAGCCACAAGCGTCAATAGTCAATTAAGGTCACCAGACTAGTGCAGGACACAACTGAATATGGCTAACGTGCGCACACAATGGGGCCAAAACATCACCAGTGTCGAGCAGTTGCAGGACACACGTGGGTCTGGGAATCATTCCAAGTGAGCCGCTTTGTTACTGATACCAAAATGTGACAAAAGATTCTACAAAATAAAATGAGGAAAACGTACCAAATTCATCCATGTTTGTCTAAATACAAAAACGGTGCATTAACTTAAGCAATATGATCCAAGTTGAAATGAAGAAGACCAAACATTTAATGCCAGCTTGTCAACGCAATTAGTGCAAGACACAATGTTGGTATAATGAGCTTAAATTAGGAACTTTGTTCAGAAATAATCATTTACACCCTGTTTTTCTGAAATGCATATGTGCATCAGTAACATCAGCATCACACACAGCTTGGGAGCTTTGAGTGCACAGTTTTAAGCTTACAATCTGTGCACAGGAACCTAATTGTTGATCAAATTTCAGCACAAAATGAATTTTTTGTCTCTCTAGAAAATCGTTTCTACTAAGCGTTTACAAACTTGACTTTTACATGCAGCGTTTTCTCACAGGTTTATAGTGAAAGATTTCGAAATTACTTCATGATTTTCAAAAGCTGAAACATTTTTTGAGCATCATGTCAAATCTTTTCTTAATAAAAGTAGACAAAAACGCTGCCAGTCTGGCATGATTACACTATGCCGTCTGTTCGAGACACACGCCCAAAAATGTGACGTTATTAGTAAAGTTGACTGGCTGTTCAAGCAAACTATCTATTAATAAATAATTGCCTTCAGATTGATATCCAACATGATAGAATCCCTTAATACTGAAACTCAACTCTCTTCACTTATATCCAGAGGACCATTAATAGATGTCTATATATGTGTTCTATCTATTTTGTCTGGCATGAGAGTCAATACATGAGCCCCCCATTTTCGAGGTATTATAGTGGTATAAATGTGCAGTCTTAATCTATGAGAGACCGGTTGTAGTGGTCACATTATTCATGTATTTTCTGCAAGATGAGGGATCATTTTCACACCATTCACATCGAATCACTACGATTGAATGTCACATAATGTGCACCTGCCAAACTGTCCCCATCTCCTCTCGGAAACACATGCAATCACATGCATATATACAGCGTGTATTAACTGTTGTAATCACACACACACACA
>NW_023340095.1:16037433-16037994 GCF_004916995.1 Morone saxatilis | reverse complement strand
CACCACTGAACTCCGGTCTGAACCATGTAAACGCAATGTGCCTTTAACTGGGTTTGAAACGACTCTGAAAAGTAAAAGGATCATGTATCAGCCCCCAAGTGTTTGAAGTGCCTCTGTGGTGTGGTGTGTGTGTGTTGTTGTTGTGTGTGTGTGTGGTGTGTGTGTGTGTGTGTGTGTGTGTGTGTGTGTGTGTGTGTGTGTGTGTGTGCACACACACACACACAGAGGCACTTCAAACACTGGGGCTGATTACCATGATCTTACTTTCAGTCGTTTCAAACCAGTAAAGCACTTGCTTACATGGGTCAAGACGGAGTCAGTGTGCTCGACGTATGAACAACTCTCAAAATATAAAATGCGTTTCAGCTGCATGGCTAGCTGTGGACTGCGGGGCAAAGTGACATTTGGGAAGACTGTATGAAGAGATTTGCTAAATTCCTAGATGACAAGACAGACTGTGCCACGAGCAAAAGCATGAAACTGGAACTTCTAGTCACAGGAATGTCACCGCTGACACAGAGACATTTGGCTAAGCAATGCTCAGATCAAGACATCAGTGAG
>NW_023340095.1:16037128-16037416 GCF_004916995.1 Morone saxatilis | reverse complement strand
AGACTCGTTGGAGGTGCATAGATTTTTGATATCAGGCCGCAGAGCGACAACTTCCCACTCCTGCAGTCACACTGAAAACACCCAATGGACTGAATGATCACCTTCTCATGTCTCTTTCCCCTTAAAACTCAGCTCTCTTTCAAACCCTGTGAGTGATTCTGATGCTCCTGCTGTTGTCTGCAAGCCCTTTATGTTTCATTTTGGAATCAGAGAGTCTAATTAGTTCATTTTGTTCCCATCATCACTTGCAAAACGTGAGAGAGGGACAGAAAGAAAAAGGGGAGAAAA
>NW_023340095.1:16014278-16037028 GCF_004916995.1 Morone saxatilis | reverse complement strand
AGGAAACCTAATTGTTTGAATCAACATTTCAGCACCCAAATGATTTTTTGTCCTTTTTCTAGAAAATCCGTTTTTCTTACACTTGCCCCGCAACGGCATACTGTTTTTGAACAAACTTAGAAGGGTGTTAATTGCAGTCGTTTGTCGCGTTGTGCCCTGTGAGGGTGTTATTAAAGCTTCTAAAGCTTTGAGGTGAAAATCTGCTATGAATAATTAGGTACAAGCGAAATTCACCCAGACTTGGTGATGATCCAAATAAAAAAATGACACATGCATGCACACACTCACAATACACGATTTTTCAACACCCACCTGAAAAACAGAATAACATTTTCTCCTGAAGCAAAGATACCCCTTTGATGTTTGGGCCCAGTCAATCTTTTCTCCCTTACTCAAATAAGCTCAGTGGAAACCATGAGAAAACCGGCTCAAAGAATACCTCAGCGAGCCCCTCACTATATACCTGCTAGTTGGAAAACCACCAAAGACATTCGAGAACACAAACCCCCCAGACCAACTGAGATGTGAATAATAAAGTGTTAAATGTGTAAAGGTGTTTGCTTTTATTCCCAGCTAGATTGAAAGCTATTAAGTTTTTAGCCGTGATGCTTTTTCTCAAAAGCAAAAACCCGTGCTGCCCAACTCTTAATTCATCCTACAGAATATTATTGCCTTTCAAGCATAGTTTTTTGGTTGTCAGAAGTAGCCCAAACAATGGAAATAGAAAAACCCACAATCACAAGATGAACGAGAGAATGAACTCTCAACTCTTTCATTTTTCACGGTTAATATTTCACTCGACGTGATTACTCAACCAAAGAAGTTAGGAAACTACTATAGTATTGTGTCCACCATACCTATGTCATCAGACCTGCAAGGAGCATTATACTGTGCTTGGGTTGATGATAGGTATGGTATGAATGGATGATTATATGTGAGTAATGCAGAAAAGAGGCTAGGGAGGGGTATTTGTTTTGGTGATTGTCGCATGTGCATATATGCAAGAAAAACAATTACATGTGCTTGGCTGATTGTATTTCCAAGCCCCCCATTTTTCGAAGGGCCATATAAATGTAGTAAGAAGAAGCGCATGAGCACTGGTCATATAAATAAATCAAATGTAGTGATGGTCCGACTCTTTTCAATATCCATGGGGATTATCTAGTAGGGAAAGTGAGGGATATCACTTATTGGGACAACAGCCAGAGGTTACCCCCATGAGGTGGCAATTTTTCTTATGCACGAAATGTGGTGTTAAATCAAATTTCTAACACACAACCTTTCACTAACAATCGGTAACATACAACTTTACTAGCGCCTCTAAGGTATGCATTTACACAATTAAAGTGAAGCCGAGACCAAAACTCCCGCCCACAACATTTTCCCCATCCTAGTGCAGATGCCTTAAATGGTTACATTATACATTGTAAAATGAATCAAGTGTGAATATAGGCAAGCAAGCCCAAAGCAGCTCCCCACAATATCTCTGAAAGTGTTAATAACTGTATTTAACCTTTCCTATAGTACTTTCTGATTAATTATCAAGTACACAATGCAAAAAATCACTCATAAATGCAATCCACCATCAAATGCTCACAAACTAAGTAACAAGCGTGTATTGAAGCGGCTTTGTTGTATGTTGAGTAAGCCAAACAGCGGACAACTACGAACATATCATGGATGCACACAACACATACACAATGAGTTGAAAAGCTAAATGAATAAGCATGCTAGCCAAGCTAGGAACATGTAAGCAAAGCTAGTCAGACCCCCTTACACAATCACACAAACGACCATCATCCGCAACAGAACCACACATATCATTTACTACCTCCTATACCCATACAAAAGAGCTACAACGACACACAGTCGACATACACACACAACCAGAGTCACAACAACAACTAACACACATTCGCTATAACCAACACCATCCATTCAATACTCACAATCTTCACAACGCACAATCATACACATCAGAGCGTCACATGCCTTTATCCTAAATGCGAGTAACTTATGGGCAGAATTTCCCGCACTAATGAATTATTACTAACTACGCTAATTCACCAATTAACTAGTCCCGTTATATGCTCATACCTCTATTTAGCTTCTAATGGAACGTTTGAATAATATAAAAAGCAGTGTGCCGTACATATTATGTAGGTCCTTCACCGACAGCGTGAAGTCCAGTTGTATAGTCCCCCGCGTATGAACAACAAACAATCGATCAATACTATAGTAATTATAACACAATTCTGTAACTGTTCGATCAAATTCAAGCTTGCAGTAGGGTCTGAGCCGCTCGGGTACGCCCGCGGTTTCTTATGGATGGATCATTTTTATTACAGGAACAAGAACTTTACGCATGAGGTTTGTAAAAATAGAGAAGACATGATTTGTGGAACTAACAAGCTAGCTATGTTTACCTTAGAAGAGAACTATAAACAGATGGACAAGCTTCCCCATTTTGGACCCTGGCTGGGTTTGTTTTTTGTGGTGCGGAAGCAGTGCACAATTTATACAGTGATGACAATAACATGGGAAGATTGAAATACACATTCCGGAGAACAATTCCAGATCCTATCTAAATGGCACACCGCTAGAAGCAACAAGATATAATGCACATATGATGATTGGTCTAAGCACACGAGCGCGTCATAGGAAAATTTCAAGACAAGTCGTTGGAGTTCCAAACTTTTGCGCTCACAATAGGTAGCGCTTATGTCTATTAAACGAATAACTGTATTTTGATTTCCCACAAAAGTAAACCCTGAGACATGTGTACATACTGTCTCTCTCCGACTATGCAGTCTCCATATCTGTATAAACCCCACATATTATTTGGATCTGATAATTGTGATTTTCTACTTTGCTTCAATATATGTTCGTTCCGTATACTACAATAGACTCAGCTCCTTTCTCCCACCCATTCTATAAAATATTAATCCCAAAGTTTGGAAGAATCTCCCTTGTATATGTAGCGGTACACAGTACTGGTTTATATTCCTGTACACCGCCCAATGCAGAGCCTCTTTATTGAATATGTCTATTCCCATCTGCTTGTTTGAGAGGAGAAAAATCAATGAAGGAGCCTACACACACACCAATTAATGTTTTTTGATCCATGTTTTCAGTTAGTATTGATGTGGCCATTCAGTACAAGCACCTGACAAAGAGTAAGGGAAGAGATGGATCTATTGTTATTGTATATATATAGATGGTGTGTGTAGTATAAAGAAAAGAAAAGACAAAGAAAAGAAGAAGCGAGGACACTGACCCGCAACTTTTATTGGAAAGCACATCGTAGAGAGAGAGCGAGAGCTGGCGCCAGAGCCCAGAGTATCAAGGCACCCATGCAGCCATATCATCGGCCCATAAAATAACACAGGAAGCGAAGCTAGCTCGAGGTTATGTTGTTGTTATATGCCTGTGTATTGTGTGTTTCGTTTGTGTAGGAGGGGGTTAATTAGTGCATGCTTCCTCTTCGCAAACCATAGTAACACAACTGCAAAACAGCCTGCTTCGAAAAATCTGACTAAAAGATGGATCATCAGCCACATACTATTCTAGACACACACACAGAGAGTGACACACCCAGCCAGGGACAGGAGGTGCGAAACAGTGTGTCCTAGCATCTGTGGTGGTGGTTGTTTATTAAGTGATTGTGGAGATTGTTGTTGTGTGTGTGTGGTGTGGTTCTTTAATTTGTTGGTGCTTAAGGGATGATGGTTAGGGAGATTGGGGCATGGGTAGGAGTAAGGATGTGTGTTGGTGTTTTGTTGAATGGTTGGAGGGTTAGATTTGCCAATACTGGACAAAAGAAAAAGAGAACAAACAAAAGTCAGGTGACCATGTGGGTTTATACTAAACCTTCAAGTATCCAAAGTAAAAATTCCCCTGGACACAGCTTTACAGTGGCCTGATTTGTTTACCTTATAAATGAACAAAAATTGATTTAATGGTTTTACAAGTAAAAAGAAAACGATAGGATTTGTTTTTTTTTTTTTTTACAAAAAAAATTACTTTTAACTCATTAAGTCCCAAATAAATTGTTTTTCAATAAAATGTCTGGTTTTCAATTGGAAACTTTTAAATAATAAGACAGTGACCCAAACCCATTATTTTATTAATTGATAAAAATATATTCTGCAAGATTTTAATAAAAAATAAAGAAATGCCTTAAAAACTTTGCAAGGCCTAACATTTTGAGCTGGGAACAAGCATCCCTCAAAAACAAAAATCAGGTCACACGAACAATTGGAAATGAAGTACTTTCGACAGCCGATAATGAAGAAATTTTACAAACGTGGTTTTAATAATCAGTTGCTTTTCTGTTTGCGTTTAAACCCAAATTGTGGAATGATCACACACTGTTTAAAATAGTCTTGAAGTCTAAATAAAGTAACTATGGATTTGTGATTGCCAACGAAGGTTTCCGCTGGTCCGTTTTAAACTTCGGAATAATTGGGCCCCAAAAACTGCTTTATTTTTTATTGTGAACCTTTTAAAGCCTTTAAGAACCAGGAAAGGACAAACGTTTGAAAGTTACAGCAAACAATCATAATTTTGTATCGATAAGCCATTAAAGATTTTTTTAAATTATTTTCAATTTAAATTCATAATATGTTTTCGAGGGTTTTGCCTTTCGCCCGAAACAACATTTTATAGCCAGGGCATCCTCTCAAGAAAAACTGCCAGGTTAAATTCAAATTAATAGATCTTGTTTCTTGTCACAAGAAAATCTTTTTTACCTCCAAGCAAAAAAGTTCAGCGTTCTTTGTAATTAACATTTTGCGATTTTTCGTAAATTTTATTTTTTTTTCCGCCTAATTGTTGCCAAACCCATAAGGTAGTAAAGAAAAAAGATCCCAAAAGTAAAGAACACACAAAACCAACAGTTTGAAACCAGTTCTAGCCCCCTTGGTCCTTTAAAGCTCCTTGTTTGTAAAAAAATTACAGGTTTTGGCGAATGAAATCATTACATTCAAACGTATTGACATGATCATCACAGGGATCGCAACAAGCAAAGTACCTTCCCCCTACGGGGCCGAACCCCCAAACCAAACCTGCTCCGCGTAGAAAGTAATTTATTAAAACACCAAAATTTAATTTGGGCGACTTCCGTTTCAGACTTTTAATGAAATGAAAAATTTAATGATGTATTTGACTTACCAGAAAAAAAAAATGAGTCCTCTTTGGAAAAGAAGAATATATTTTCCAAGGGTTGAAGAAAACCACAAAAGCAAAAACCACTGGTTGGTAAACCTATTTCATGTTTTAAATACGCAAGGTTCAAAAAGCCTCGCATATTGGTTGCTTTAATTTCAGCAACTTTTAAATTTCCTTGGGAAACACCAATTGGGCCAAGAACCTGAAGTCCCTCCTTTTAAATCTTAACAAATTTGCCAAATTAAAAACTTACACTGCCCACAGCAAAATTTCCCATTTGACAGCAAACATAACATGAAACCGGTTACCACACTTGATTTTAGGAAACCACCAATTGCCATAAAACAACCCATGAATCTGGGGCAAAAGAGAAAAAGTAATTCAGATTTTGGGAAAATGAGAAGTGAAATATCCCTGTTGGGGTGTGGTGTGGGCGGCGCAATTGTGGGTGTGTCCCTGTCCACTGAAGTTGGTTTTCCCCTTAGTGGGCCCAAGCCCAGAAAAGAAAAAAGAGCCTCAAAAAAGCCTCCAGGCCTCACCCCACTGACAACAACATCAATGGTCCACGATCCACAGCAACAGAAACACCACCAACATTCCTTAACAGCCTTATTAACAAGCTCCATACACACACAACAACACCACACACAACACTCACCACACAACGATAGAAAAAGGTGTAGCTTACAGTAAAGAACGTCTCCAAGGCAGGACAGTCCATTAGTTTCAATATATTGGAATATCACATTTAAACTTTAATCAACCTTTTGAAGCGTGTTAAGTATCTGCAATCTATTGTAATCTCTCTCTTCTCTCTCTCTTCCTCACTAACAAACACACAACAACAACAACAACACAACAGATAAAAAATGCCCTTAAGATGGCCAAAGTTTGAGAGGAATTTAACAAGAAACATCCATGGAAAGGTGAGTGTGTGTGACAGGCCTGGACATACTAGCAGGATCCATATTAAACAGAAAACAAAAAGTCCCATGGACCAGCGCAGCCGACAAGGCTCCCCTGGTTTCTCAGGTTACGTTTCAGGCCCAGAAAGGTCCATGTGGCTTCCCTCCCACTGCCAAGACCCGTCTAAAAACCTAGCTCCGGCGCGGTGCCACTTAATGACGCAGGAATGTCTCACACACTATCGCGACGCCTGAACTTCGACACGGCACAGGCTACATTGAATCAGTGAACGCCAAGCCTTCTCCAGGAAATCAAACCGTCTACAGTTTTTCGCCCGAGTAAGCACTATGGGCGCACCTTCCCCGCTCCTGACATTTGCGTAAGACCGGCCCTTATCGCTTTAACTTCCGTAGCATACGGTTCCTGCTATGGTAGCAACGCCCGCTTGTGAGCCTATCTTTGCAACCGAAATACAATAACAACAACCGGAAATCTTGGCCGTAAAGGAAGCCGTTGGTTTCTGACCCCTGGACGGCGGGCCAACAACTACCTTCCCTCTGGCCCGGCCGGCCCGGCCCGGCCCGGCCCGGCGCGCGCGCCTGCTGGTCAGGCTGACCCGTCGGGGCGCGCGTCAGAGCCCGGCAGCGGTGTGGTGGGTCTTGTGTGTTGTGTGTGTGGTGTGTGTGTTGTGCCTGCTCTCATCGGCCAATCCAGCAGTGACACAAGAATATATGCAAGGGCTAAGCTATCCAAAAAGCTTAACGTTCGTTGCTCCGCTTCAAACATTGCAGTCCGGTTTAGAGAAGGAGACATAGCGCGCATTGTTAGCCACAGTGGGCTGTGCAGCCAGAGGAAAGGTAGCTACCCTTAGAATTATAGAAGGGGGGGGGTACTTACTGCTGACTTTCATGCTGCCGAAAGCCGAGGGCTGCGGCACTGGTTTGCAGCTCTCCGCGAAGGATGTGGTCCTGGGCCGACCCGACATGATCCGGATCCCTCTTGACTCTCTCTCGACTTGGGGAGACTGTGGCTGTCTAAACGGCGGGGCCGAACCTTCTCATCCACAAAAGGATGACAGTAAATGAATATTACTATAATTCACACAGGAAAAAGACAGGCAGAGAGCGGATCCCCCCCCCCCCCCNNCCTTCACTCTGGTTCGTATCGCCTAATAAAAAACGAGCCTCTCTTTTCCCAGCAGCAGTCAAATCACAGCATCATCGACTCCTTTATATTCCAGGTTTTCTTTTTCTTTTAGCGGGGCTTTGAAGACACCGACTAAAATAGTCATGAATCTGGCCTCTCCCTGTGGCCCCCCGGTTAAAAAACCAAATGCTATTTCTTTGTGGATGCGGAATCGATCTCACACAGATGAAGAAGGGTGAGATCAGGTGTTAAAGAGTGGCGATCCGGTGCGGATCAAATGGAAATGAGGCGTTTTTCTTGACAATTCGGGACACATGCAGTTTCCTCTTCATATCCCGATGTGGAGGCTCAATGATCCGACTGCCATGGCGGCTCCCTCGCTATACCCTAGCCTACAGACCGTCTGACGGAAAATCTGCCAGCTGCCACAGTCTTCTTCAACCAAATTCAGGGGCTTTGCGGTGACTCGAGATCCGCCCTCGTCGCCGTCAGATTGCGGTGTGTCTACCGAGGCCCCCGGGGCAGCGACCTCTCCGGGAAACGACGGTCTTTAAGCTCAGAGTGCGACGGTACTGAATCTCTTTTTTTATTCCTTCCCCATAGGTTTCGGGCTCGCTGTCTTTGTCGCTGCGCACGCTAGCTGCGCAGTTTCCGTAAAGGGTTACAAGGATGGCTCGCGGTCGGGGAGCGAGGTTCACGCCGTCGACGTAACCCGCGAGGGAGAATAGGAAAACTGTGAACGCGTAAACGGCGAATCTGGGGTGGCCGAGTTAGCCAATCACAGAGGGTATCCTTCAGAAATGGGCGTTGACCGGGCGCTTCTGGTCCAATGAGAGCGGCGCTCTTGAGCACCACATGGCATAATTTGCCTGGCACCGCCCTCGCGACTTCAAAGGCTTTTCCCCATGCCGCGACAGGGACAATGGGCGGGTCCGCCTCCCAGGATTGATGAGTATGTCGGCCAATGGGGGTCCTGCATCCGACTGTCAGTTCAAACGGACCCAGCTGTCACGGAGCACCGGTGGTCATGCAGCACTGTTGCCATGTTAGTCACAAAAGCCCATCCTCTCGTTTCTCTTCCACACCTTTTCATACGCTCAGCCCTCTGGCACATACATTTAACTACTGTCATAATGCTTAGTAATTGTGTGTGTGTGTGTGTGTGTGTGTGTGTGTGTGTGCATGGCTGCCTTGTCATGGCAACACTTCATTCAGGTTATTTTCACCTCTATCCTTATATGGTAGCCTTATACTTTCTAGAAAGGTTATAAAGGATTTATATGTTGTGACTAATTGCTTTATTAATGGTAGGCTAAATAAATCATTTATGCTTATGCTTTGTTTTTCCCCTCTTTAAGTGTATGCACATCACCATATCACTCCCTTTGCACTACCATCAGCCCCACTACTACCAACTTCTAGTGATATAATACAGTTATACTGTACATATTGTATATATACATACATGTATATACATTGTATAGGCTATATACATTTCCTTTGTAAACTAAAGAGCACATTCTTCTTTTTGGTGCTACCGGAGTGTTTTTTTTAATTAAACTACCTTGTTCTATTTTTTATTTTTACGTAATATCTTTGAGTTATTTGCACGTTATGTGTGTGTATCATGGCATTATTTCACTGTCCATTCCTGTATTGTGTGACAATAAAGCTGAACCTTGATTGTAGGTACTAACACATTTTGGGTCGCAATGTTGTAAAAACCCATTTTGTTGTTTTGTTAATAGCAAAGTTGTCTGGTCCACATCCTCTGCAGCCGTTTTTGCGAGGTGGTTATACTGTACAATTAGTCAAAGGATTTTTCACAATCTGGCAACCCAAAAATGTTTAACTGAACAACAAAGTATTAGTAAATGATTTATTAACCATTAATAAAGCCATTAGTTACAACTTTTAACCCCATTATAAAAGATTACTTATTAGAAAGTGCTATCCTTTATGCTTCTCCAGTGACCTAAAACCACTTGAGGTGAGGCCTGCAGAACTAATCTCCGTCTGTTATTTATTTTCTGATAAAGGTTTAAGGATGTAGTGGATAGCCATGGACTAATGTGTTATTTTGAGAAATAAATATATGTATGATTAACTGACAACTATTTTTAATGCAGAATTCCTCAATATGTCAGTAATTTCCAGCTTGAACAGAATGCAGGTCACTTGTCTTGGCTATGCAGAAGAGTCTTTCCTCCTGCAGAGTGATGCTGGTATTCTGTCTTTTGTGTGGTTTATTTATACTCTGCTATGCTCTATATCAAAGGGAATTTCTCCCAGGCTGCCCCTCCATGGTCCATATGCAGAACAGAGAGCAGAAGCATCCAAAAGCAGGCAGCAGAGCAGAAGTAATGTGAGACACTGTTTTTTCCCTTCATATAGCAACACCTCCTCCGGCAAACACACATTTTCCCATTAGCAGAAGAAAAAATATACACAGAGACGAGATAGTGGGAGAGAGAGAGTGGGAGAGAGGGAGAGAGAGGCCAAGACAGGAAAGAGAAGCATAAAAAAGGAGGAGAGTGTACAGTGTTTTTGTCTGTGTTGCAGGAATGTGGTGAAATACTCCTGAATATACTCAACTATCTCTTCTAGTCATGATTAAAGTCACATGACATGGAAGCTGGAAATTATTCTAATTCTGGGAAGATGTCAGGCAAAAGTGGTCAATTGCCCCATAAAGTAGCAATATGCAAGTACCACATTTAGATGGCATTATGCACAACTAAAATACAATTAAAAACTGAAAGAAAGTAAAACCTGTGTCAAAATCTACTTTTAATATTTGAGTTAGTATTATGATTACATGCCGAATATCCAAAATCATAACAAACTAACTGACATACAGATAAAACTTGGGGCCAGATAGTGTTTTAGGATATAAATACTGGTTAGTTTGCAGCACTCTCTGCACACACCGGGGGTATGTGAGTGTGGAGGCTTAATAGGGGCTAATTTTTGCCCAGTGGCCCCCTAGTAGGTTAATCCAGGCCTACATCAAGCCAGTGGTTTATACACCTTCTGTCTGGCTGTTCATGTGGTGCTTTACAGTATGAAACAGGAGAAGATGCAGAATGAACACAAAGTGGTTGTGGACCACTTCGTGGTGTGGATTTTCTTTTGAAAAACAAAAAATCAAAGGGCAGCAGGGCACACTCACACTCACAAATGACATACACTCCAGATAACCATGACCTTTGCACATTAAATACTCTCAATAAAAAAATCAAGAGTAGTAAAAGTGACAGCAGTGAGCTGCTCTGGCAGTGTGTGCGTGGTGTCTCATAATCCGGCTTTAAACTGGAAGCATCTGACAACAAATAAAGAGCATTGTCTACACTATGTAGGAGATTTAAACAAACTCAAACACAACAAAATGCAGACATACAATAAAATGGAAGAGCAACATTTTAAGGAATGTTTTTGACAATATATAACAGTATAAAGGAGACAGAAAGTAATTCTGTACAACAAAACATCCACTAATAAATAATAAAATAAATACAGCATTTGCACAATTCTGACAGCAGAAACATACAAATAATGTCATAAGTAATATCAAAAAGGAAACTGCATTGTGTTTCTGAGCTACAAAAGTTTTCACAAGTCTAATAGTCTCACGAATAAAAGACACACTCCGTCCCACAATTCAAAATTCAAGAATACTAATGGTCTTTTGAGGCAGAATGCAAAACACATTCCTATTGAAGGCTACAGTCAAATTATCTCCCATTGTAGATGCACATTAGCTTCAAGCGCAGTCAAGTCTGTGCCTGCTTTATCCTCACAGCTAACTGGACTGTATTTCTTAGGACATGAATACAAGTGGTGGAAATGGATGAACATGTAAAGTGCGGTAAACCTGTGCTCATACAAAGGTGGGTTTGATGTCTTCTTTGAATACCACAGGGTGTGGGGAGCGGTACATGCTGGTGTAGCCTTCGTACTCGCTGTCAGAGGAGTCTGAGGAGCTGTCTGAGGACAGGAGAGAGCCTTGTTGCAGACAGGAGTCACAGTAGGGACGGTGGTAGTAACAGTAGTCTGTTGAGCTGCTAGAATCAGAGTCCCAGGACCCACAGGAGTCCCTAATGTGTCTGTGGCGCTTCTCATTGTCACCACCAGCTCCCACGTCAGGTGGAGCTGTGTGATTGTGTTCTGCACAGGGCAAGACTGAACGTCTGTGGGACCTTGAAACACACCTCCGACATTTTCTTATCACTTCATTCCCTTCCGCATCCTCCTCCTCCCCCAGCTCAAGGTCAGTGTTGTGACCTTGGAGTAGGGTACCATCCACAATGACCCCATCTGGACCCCTGCCTGCATTTTGGTGTTCACATTTGTCCCTTATTCTCCCACAACCGGCGGCCGCTGAACCTGTGTAGAAGCAGGCCAAACCTCTTCTGGAGGAGTGAAAGGGCGGCCGACGTTTCCTCATCGTATAAGGGGAGATGCTGGGGTAGCGGAAGAGAACGGGTGGATGAGGGGAGTGTGGTGTCCGCAGGGAGAGAGGGGAAAGTGCGGAGACTTCACTAAATTTTAGCTGAGAAGGCGTTCTGGACGTCTGACCGGGAGATCGAAGCGTGGTTTCCATGACTGCATCCAAACTCAGCTCCTGGAGGATCTCCTGCAACTGCTCGCTGCTAACAAATCCAGTCGGTCTGGCATTTGGTCCCAGATGGGATGTTAGGCCTCTCTGATTGTTGAAAGTTTCAACTTCAGAGGGATTTAACCGTCTACGGGATTGTATGGAAGTAACAAAGTGAACTGTCTCTTCTGCTGTCCTGAGCAAGCCATGGGACTGGGGGGACAAGGGCTGTTTGTGGTCCTCCCCTGTTATGGACTCAGCTGTGTCCCTAGGGCCAGCGTTAGAGACACCTCTCTGGTTTTCACCTGCATAAATATCATCGGGGAGAGGAGGTGAAACAGCGTTAGTGGTTGAGGAGTTTGGAGCAGAGGTTGGCTCAGAGGACAGTGTAACGGCAGATGATGAAGCAGCAGCAGCAGCAGCAGTAAGGTGAGGGGAGAGATTTGGTAAAAATTGGGATTTAGTGTCTCTCTGAGGTAGAGAAGAATAAGAGAGACCGTCAGACTGAAGCTCTGTGGTCTGAGTGCTGGAGGAGTTGAGGTTGGTGTTGGAGGAGTCCATGTCCTGGTCCTCGGGGGCCGGCTGGCTGGCTGACATGAGTCGCAGGAGTTTGTCCTTGGCGTTGCTCACCTGCTCCTGCAGACTGTCGATGACAGCGTTCTTCTGAAAATTGTCATCAAAAACAGAAGCTTAGATATTTTGAGACATACATAGAAAATGTTAGAAAAATAAATGATTAAAATAGTTTAGACACAGCAATCTATTGCCTTTTGATGATTTAAATCAACAGAAATATGGAAGGGAAGTTCTGGGAGAAGGTTGTCAACATATTGTCAAACAGCTGGTGTCAATTAGTTAATGAGAAACTAGATCTGTCTTGTTTCAGCTAAACCTTTCTTGTAATACATATGTGTGTTTATAGTTCTGTATATTGTGTATTTCCACCTGTACAGTCCTTATCACCTAATTTTGAAACATTATTTCTTTGTTTAGTTGGACTCCAGATTAATGTGCGATTCAGTATGCCTGCCCTTGAGACTGCTGTAAATTGTTTTTGTGTATAATACATGAGATTCAGTGACCAAGTAATTTATGTAGATAAGGAATAAAAGGTGTCCAATAACCCTCACCCTAACTCTCATGGAACACAACAAGTAAAAATAGTTTCCAATTAGTAATACAAGAGTAGGTCAGTCCATTGAAGCCATAATATAACTTGATAAGCAAAAAAATCCACAGTGTCGAAAGCTTTGATAAATCCAAAAATATACCCAAAGCATATTCATTATTTGTTAAAGCAGTATAAATGTGAAATTTTTCTACTCACATGTGGATATGCAATTATGTTATTTACTTAGTTTTAATCAATTAAAAAAACTGTTTTAGCAGAAGGCTAAAAGTAAAAAAAAACAAGCTCTGTTATTGCTAACTATTCAGGAATAACATTAAGGAGAAGGGTAAAACACAGGTCTGCACCATAACATTATGAGAAGTCCTGTGTTCACATAAATTCTAATTAATATATTTTCTTATTGAATGGTAGAATTTGTGAAAAAAACAATGCAGTACCTCATTAATGAGTTTTTTCATGGAGCTGTTCTCCCCCAGCAGGTAGTAGATCTCATCCTGGCTGTACACCGAGGGCTGGCTCTTACTGGGGCTGCTGAAATACTTGGCCATCTGACTTGGGTTGTTCTGATCCTCTTCAAACTGCCGCCACTGGGTCAGCTGAATGGTGGCGAGTGTAAAATAAATGCACAATACATTACACCAAGTTTCAGCTGAAGACACCTTACCCACCCTAGTAGTAAATGTTACCGGGACCGTTTGACACAGGATCTTCTGACCAGGTGTATTTGAACGTATTGCTCACTGTTCAAATATATCCCCACTTTCCACTGGAGACGCATTCCTTTTTTGTAACATAAACCCACTGCCAGACACTTGGAGAGTCATAAACCTGTTTGCAACAGCCTACGTAATTTTGAGTCATAAACACCTTCTGTATGAGTCACACTCCACTGATAGACATGGCAAACTGATACGCATATGGAAAATAGAAGTGTGGGCACCACAATCACTCATAGAATTTACTACTTTTGTCAAAACAAAAAGAGAGTCATTCAAGCATCTCTCATTCATGTGTCTGTCTGTCATACATCTCTGTACCTACAGTTTCTGCCTGTCTGGTTGACTGTTTTTAATGCTGGTTTCCAGACAGAGTCCAATGATTTGATGACAGTCCTGTCTAAAAAGTAAACCCACTCTCCATAGTGGTTGTTCTGCTTGAGAGATACTACAAAAGTGTCATCACCAGAAATAAAGAGATTTTTTCCAAGGTTAAAGAAGAAATCCTGCACTTTCTCCAAAACTTGCAACTAGAAACTTTTTTTCATACATCTTGTTTGTGTATTTTGAGTTGTTTTATTCTTACCTGAGGCACAAACAACAGGCAGTTTGTAGCCAGTGTGCAGATGAAAATGGCTCCAGCGACAGTGCTGTAGACCAGGTTGGGCCAGGCCTGCAGGAAGATGGATACAGGAACAGCCACAGCCGAGGAGAGGGTGACCAAAGTGACGACTGTTATGATGGTTGGAGACTGGTTGACTGGAGGGTGGCTGACATTGCTTGTAAGCCCTGCTAGATAAGTCCCATAGAGAAGAAGACAACCCTACAGACAAAGCACAAAAAATCCATCTTTTTGTGGAACTGAAAATATTGTGTTCAGTTAGTCTCTAGACTATGACATTAAGTAACGGCCCTCTTTGTCAGAACTGTACGCAGTAGTAATAGAGGATTGTAAAGGCCCTGTCCCCTTTAGTCTTGAGGCAAGACTTAGGAACAACCAGCAGATTCGTGCAAGAGGATCTGAGGCTGCGCTCTGGCTCATTGGGGAAGCAGTTAAACCACAAAGTAATTAGTAAAATCTTAAAATCAATTCTAAAACCTACTGCTAAGCTGTGAAGACCTTGTCTCTTGTCTTCTTGTTAGCTGCATTTTGTCCTTGCCGAAGGCGTGAGATTGTTTTTTGGCTCAACCCTGAACACAATGAATTACATTGATCTAACTGAGATTAAATAAAAGTATTTATGACCTTCTTGAAATCAAGGCAAGGGAGGAAAAACCTGCATAGAGCTACTCCTCACATGATAAAAACATGACTGAACAACTTGTGTTACATATTCAAATACAAGGTCACTGTCAAATATAATAATTATATTTTATTATATTATTTCTATGTTGAAACTAGTACTAGAAGTACTTCTGCATAAAGAGGAAATATTATATAAAATGTAAATCAACCAATCATATCACCATAACCATGAAAGCAGTCGTTCTACATTTCAATAGAAGAAAGGTTACTTACCTTCTGAACAGCAATGATGATAACCCACAGATCCGAGTATACAGACGCACAGGTGTCCAGCTGAGTCAAAGAGTAGGAAATGTCTCTCTCCACCACCTAGATCAGGAAAAATCCTCTAGTATCAGTAAGGTGAAACCAGAATAAAGTTTGCTATGCCACCAACTTATCTATAATTAATTACATTATGTAGGAGAATGAGGGAGTGTGTGCTTTTGCAGTCACAAAATCCAACTTGCTTGCAATATCATACAAGTGGTATGTGTCATAATCCTGACATTGTTCTGTAATCAAACAAAGTCTTAACTTGTTTTACAACTTGCTTTTCAGACAAAAACAAAATCACTATTTAATTCTACCTTGACAACAGCACCGACAGATCTTGTACACCTGATGGGGTCTGAGAGGTTCCAGGCGGTGAGAACCAGCATGTCCACCAGGATCAAAAGAGCCACCATGCCCATCAGCTGGATGTCTCGGATGATCTGAGACAGAAAGTCACCAATCACATCAAAGTCATACAGTTACAAAATGATCATGTATCTGTGTTACATTAGCCAGACAACAGTTGGGGGATACTGGAAGTCTCTTTTTGAAGTGATACATAAAAGGAAGTTATACAACAAACTAAAAAGCTCACAAACAGCATTAATGAAGACTTAACAATCATCTAAATTTGTAAATCCTCAAAATTCATAAAGAGACATTGCATTTGGATCATATTCTTTTATATAACAGCACTAGTTAGTGAGGTTATAACAAAAATGTCCATAAATCCTTAACTGAAAATTCAACTGAAATTTCTTTCTTTGTTATTTTCTTTATTGCATTATTTCTAGATGTCTTGCTCACTGCACAAACAACCAAGACCAAAATGTAAGTAAAGGATAATTAAATTTTCATTTAGGAACTATGCATAATACATGTCGACTAAGGAAGCTTTGAAAATCAGCAATAAAAAAAGAGATCTCATCCCTTGGCCTGAAAATGTCTGTCATGCATCATCATCTGCTGTTTTTACTCAAATATTATCCATCTCAAAACAATTCTGTGTAAAATACCAGCTGCAATTTAAGACAGTTCATCATACAAACATGTAAAACTAGCCTCTGATAACCTATTTAGAATGTAATTAATGCATCCTGGAGCGACTGGATAACAAAAATAAACACAAAACAAGGTTGTTAATGCTGGTGGAGCGTGCTTACCACTCTCTTGTCAGGCACTCGCTGGGTGAACACTCTGTACAGTCTCCATGTCTTCCCCAAAATTGGGCCAAACACCAGGGTACTACCGACACACAGAGTCCACATCCGAGCCTGTAGGAGAGAGAACCACATAATTATCTAACACTGATTTATTCAACAATATAATGGAGCACTAAGGGAGACTGTGGGGCTTACTTGTAGCACAGCTGTAGACGCTCCACCTTGTGAGTGTGTTTGTTCGCCGACGGCAAATAGGAAGGCACTGCTGTAGGTGAGGACACTTCCAAAGAGAGTCAGGACATTCAGGTTGGGACTGGACATCTTCACTATCCTGAGAGTACAATACATGCAAACAACTGATCAATTCATTTCTGTAAATATATCTTGAATTTTTCCGTGTGTGTTAAACTTTGTAGTCTACCTGTTGTTTTTGAAGCGTAGGGTGAAGAGGAGGAAGCAGAAAGCCAGCAGGATGCCACAGGAGAGCAGCGTCCACACCACAGCGCTTAACACCGGCGAGAGAGACCGCGTAGGGAGCTCCACCGCTATCTGCACACACACATGCACATGCAAACCCCTTAAAATCAAGCTTAAAATAGTACAGATGTAGCTCATACAAATGTGCATTATTCAATTTTATGTGTACTAAACTCTCCAAAAAAAAAACCAAGTACACGGGTTACAGATGATTAAACAAACTTTATTCAAGCAAACAGAGCAACAAACATCCTGCTAGACCTTTGCTACCTTTAACTGGAAAATATAAAATGATAAAATAGTTCAAGCAACAGGAAATCTGTCAGATTTTAGACAGGCAAGATGATAACAGGAGCAGAGTTGACCCCGCAATGATTACGCCGGGGGTTAAAGTACGGGAAAAGTCTTTCATTGAATGAGTATCCAGTGAATGAATAGATATGAGAGGCAGCATCCACGTTATAAAAAGAAACCTGCCCCCACTCCAGATCCACATACACCCCGACTCGCTGGGGCTTTTCCACCAGAGGCACACAGATAGGAGTGCTGCTGAGGGCCCAGTAGCTCTTGTTCTTTCTCATCCCCAGGGCCCAGTAGCCTCTTTCCGGGTTTAATATATTCCCTCCTTTTCTGTTGGCGGACTCAAGACCAACACCAATATCCCACTCTGTCTTCCCTTTCACCTGGACCTCATAGTAGAACCTGCCAGAGGAGAAACCCTCCTTTCCCAAAACGCTGATACCGGGGTAGAATCTCTCTGGGTTGTCAGGGAGGCTTAGTGCTATATCGCCATGATAGACCTGTTTCTTGTTTTCAGACAGCACCAGTTTGGGATGAGCTGTATCAGGGTCCAGAGTCACATCTACAGCATACTGCCGAGCCCTCTGAAACTCGGTCTCACATAGCCTCTTCACCTCAGCCGTTACTGTCTCCTCCAACTGACACGCTGTTCTCCTAATTGCTCTCCTCACCGTGCCCACGTATACAGCACTCTCCACGCAGGTGTCAGACCAGTCTTTGGTGGCTGGCAGTGACGAGAAAGCTGGAAAGCTCCGGAGAAGGTAGAGGTCATCTTCGGAGTGTGAGAGCTGTTCCAGTTCAGCATTTCTCCGCCTCAGCTTGTCAATTTCCCGCTCCAACTCCACGATGAGTCCGCTGGCCTTGCTTTCAACTTGCCTCTGCTTTTCCCCGATCACCTCCACCAATTCGGCTTTGCCTCTCTGGATAAAGTGGAGCAGTTTGTTAAAGACTTGCAAACTCTCCTCCATCTCTATTTTTGTGTTTCCTCTGCTAAGCTCAACGGTTCGATTGATTTCGCTAATTTTCTGCAGTCGGCCACGGATCATATCTTCCACCTCTGCATTCATCCTTGTTATACGAGCTCTCCTGTCTCTGCTCTCATCCTCTATGGGTACAGTGTGATGAGCACTGTGGTCTTTCTTAATGCAGATCTGACACACATACGTCTGGTCAGTGTTACAGAATAGATCCAGGAGTTTCTCGTGCTTCTTACACACTCTGTCATGCATGTTCATCATGGGATTGATCAAGTGGTGTTTCTTGAAGGTGCCTAGAACATGATGAGGCTCCAGGTGAGTCTCACAGAAGGAGGCCAAACAGTCAAGACAGGATTTAAGAGCCTTGACTCTTTTTCCAACACACACATCACATGAAACTTCTCCTTTATGCCCCAAATTTGCTTCTTTCTTTTCCAATGACTTCTTGAACTGAGACGCCACCTCAGATATGAAAGTATTAACTTTGAGCTCAGGCCTCCTGTAGAATTTGTGCTTGCACATGGGGCACTGTGACAGATTAGCACTCTGCCAGTATCCTTGTATGCAGTCCTTGCAAAAGTTGTGCCCACAAGGAGTGGAGACTGGTTGGTTGAACAAATCCAGACAGATGGGGCACAGAAGCTGCTCCTCAGACAGCACACTGCCAGTGGTAGCCATATCTGGGAACACATTCAGAAAGAAAATCAGGTGGGATTTTATAGAATAAATTGGCTTCGACCCTTGTATTTCTTTTCTTTACACTGTACCATTAGGTTTAGAAACAGTTGTGCCTGGTGAGCTATCTGTGTCCACAAATAGTAACAAATGCATGGTATTACATTTCACAGGATATTTAATTTTAGCTTAACAGTTGTCATGCCTACAGAGTTCAACAGACAATAAATAATGAAAAGGAACTGTTAGGAAATTCAAATAAATTAAAAAAGAATATTAAAATACACTCATTGTCACATAACTATTACCATAACAAAGCATTCACAGTGCCACACACTGTGCCTTTCCCCTTAAGTAATAATTCTGAACTTTTAGACTGATGCATGCATAAATTAACATCATAAAGCATGAAATAAATGTAAGAGAAAACTCACCTCGCTTCTTTGTGGTGTAGCATGTAGAGTAAATGAGTCTGTAGGAGAGTGTTTGTGTTCCCTGACACAGTGTCTCTACTACTTTAGTTTCTATTTGGGAAGTCTCATTAGACTTTCTTGTGCCCGCCCCTCTTCTCTTAAAGGCACCAGGGACTGAGACGATACTAAACATAGCTTCACTAGTCCACCAGCATTACCTTTAAAGTTCTCTACTATTGAACTGCTTTCTCAAGTGGTAAACAAAAAAAACATTGTATTTGCATGGGTGTTTTCTGAGATGCAAAACAGAAATCCACTAAACTCTAAGACATAGGACCAAGTTCAGCAATGGCAGTAAGTGGGTTGACAAACAAAAAAAGCAACCAATAACTTTAAAAGTAATTCTTGAATGCAAATCATACGGTATAAAAAATAACAGACTACATATTCAATTTAAATGTCTAGATGTAGAATATAGACTATACTATATAGGTTTTATCTTTTAACCTATTATATATTTATTTTTATATATATAGGCTGCAATTGTTGGATTTGCATATTTAGAGCATTTGGGTCTGTGTTTGTGTCTGTGTTTGTGTGTGATTACCGTGCTGAGGCCACATAGTCTCTGCAGAATATTGAGGCCCTCCTGCCTGTTGACTCCTGAGTGGATGAAGCAGAGTGGGGAATCACACTGGGAGCTGCAGTTCAGCTCAGGCTCCATGACTGACCTCAGTCTGTCCAATTTCACACACACATCCTGATGAACAAACAGATGACATGACGTATTTTATTAGATATGATTTTACTCTTTGTAAAAATTGACCTATAACCAGTCAGAAGGCAAACCCATAACACTGCACCTACATCTCAAAAGTGAGAGCACCCACTGATCTCCAAAACAGAGATCACTGGAGACCAGTGAGACACATTTTATGTTTATTCCTGCTTCTATTTCCAAGTCTATAATTCACTAACTAGTTGTAAGGCTTGTAGCCACCACAGTGTGGTGCTCTGACAGAAACGTCTGAGAGGAGGAGAGATGGGAACATAAATGTGAATTTGCACTACACTGATATTACACCAAGGAAAAAGCTTTAGATCATAAGCACAAATAAACCCGGTAGACACTAAGGTTAGGATGAAACTAGAAAAAAATTCCCAAATAAACCACAAAACAAAGATACTAGGACTCTGCCTGTGCGACAGGAAGCCTGTGTGTTTCTGCTTATCCTAAATTTCCACTAGCACTCTGTTATCGTTGAGTTAAACCAGCCGACACAGGATCACACATCTGTGCACAAGGCGAAAGACAGAGCAAAACAAAAGAAAATGTTGCAATATACCAACCCGTTTGCAGTCTCACAGAGGGCCACATAATCTACAGTCAGCATGGTAATTAAAGGCAACTGAGACTGAAGACGTAAACTTATCACTACTGTTTGTCGCTCTTGCCACAGGCATTTTTATGAGGCTACCTTTGTTGCACTGACATGTTGCAGGTTTAATTATGTGGCATGGTATCACCTGATACTCTGAGCTGTAACTAGTACAGACTCAAGAGTCTGTTCGTTGTTAATGCTGCAGTGACTCAGCTACGTGTTGGTGAGACAACGTATGACCCCTTGTATCGATACAAACTGGCAGACAGGTGAGTGTTTACATGAGTAGCATGTTATTAGACAACACGTCTCGTCATTGTCTGTAGAATGACGAAGATTTGGCTCTGGGATAGAAAGAGCAATCAAAACAGAACAGTGTGGGAAGTATGTGGTAAAAAGCTAAACTACATGGCAATCCAACCAACATGATACATTTGAAAGATTTCCTAGGTGTACGCTATTAATTGAAACCCACAGTGACCCATTTTCAGAAATTAATGGTGTCAACAGAACAATGAAGCCCACTGGGCAGCATATCTGGGAAATGTCTGGAGTTCCTGTCCATGTCCTTAATTTCGTCACTTTCCAAGTTTAGATCACAGTTCTGCTGCTTCCTGCAGGAAAAGCCGACAGAGAGAGGCATTTCCGCCAGTTTTTCAAAAACTAGCCTCCGTGGGTTTTAGTTTGGGAGAAAACCCGCCACCCTGCAGAGGTCAACAAAGGTCGGCCAACATCCAGCCATGGGGGTCACTGTGTAAGCAACAAGAGCAGGGCCCTTCCCCAGGCTGAGTTCGGTTTTATGGACATGTTTTGACAGTTCAGAATAGTCATGAGGAGTGTCTTTTGAAGTCCTGAAGGCTAAACCGCAAGTAATAGGCCTACCTGAGCTACCTGTAGCCTTGGATATCTTACTTAAATGTAGGGCGGGCCTAACCTGTATGAAGCATAGCTTTCACTTGCACACTTGCCCCTGGGCCTCTCTTTGAGTCCCAGTTTCATTTTTCTTTTCTAATTTATTAAAGCTATTTTTTATAACTATCCAGAATATTTCAGTCAATGTGTGACAGGCCTCTGGGCGCTGAGTTTTACATGGCCTTTACCACAAAACTACTTATTTAGAAAAATGGAGTAAAGCCTGTTCATTGTACTGTCAATCTCTGTGTTTCTCTTTTAAGATTAGAGTAGGGTAACCACGGGCGCTGCCAGATGTAGGCTAAAGCACGGTTCAGGGGCCAATATTGAAACATTCCTCGTCAGCCACTAATCCGTTTATAAATGTATTCTTTAAGCTGAGTTAGAATGCAATTACTGGCAATGAAATCCCGCCTCTGGCCTGGCGCAAGTCATTTCTGGGCATTTTACAACCTGGTTATACAGTCTAAAATTAGTCACCCCAATTTGTCAATGTATATAACCATGTGACCACTTCAAGCAAGACCCCTGACGAAATGTCACAGTAATTTTTATTGTTCATAAAATATGACCTAATTGTTAACAAATGAGAAAATACACGTTATTGAGGATATAGGAACAATAAAGACTCATTTTAAAGGAAGATCATACTATAATATGTTATATTGTAATCTTAATAACGTTATGAAGCATTAAATTATGACATATCTATATAATATATTTATATATATATTTCAGCAGCGGATCAACTGTTAATTTAAGACACTGTCTGGTGAGAGAGATGCGTAAAAACGCGCTCACTCACGGCTGCATCAGAGCAGTTGCACGGTAAAACAGCAAACTCCTCGGTCAAACTGCTTCGGAGGAAATTAACAACTAGACCAGTGAAGGAAGAAAGAAAAGAAACCACAAAAGGAAAATGTAAAAGAGCCAACCTCGGTCCCCAAAGCGCATGGAGGATCCCGTCTCCTCGTCCCGCTCCAGGCTCCATCGCGCAAGACTCAGAAACGTAGTAGTAAAAGTTGAAAATGAATGACTGGGTAATATTTTATATAACATAGCTACAAAGGTCCCATAGCTGCAGACTTGTAATGAATCCCACGACTTAATCAAAGTGTCAGCCCACAGCCCGAGAGGATCCTGTCACTCAGGAAAAGTTCACCAGACTGCCGGAGTTTTCATTTGAGCATTGAGGAAGGGAGGCGTGTGTGTGCGTGTGTGTGT
>NW_023340095.1:15992774-16014230 GCF_004916995.1 Morone saxatilis | reverse complement strand
CTCTCCCTCCCTCTCTCTCCTCTCCCTCCCTCTCTCTCTCTCTCTCTCTCTCTCTTTCTTTTGTAAGCTTTCCAGCTCCAACTGCCCACCAAATGGGTTTCAGAGTGTGATGTGACCCATGTGGTGCAGGAGGGTTGTGACAGTGTGTGCAACATGTTGCAGCAGCCCCAGGGGACTGGGTGGCATATGGGACAGGGCGGCACACTCTGCGTCCACACAGTGCAAATAAATAGGCTACACTGAATAACAGCACTTGTTTTAATGGAAAGAGAAACACACATGTCCATTTTGTTTTTCAAAAGCAAGCCTCCACCAGGGATGGCAGAGAGACTGCTGGCTGGTAAATCATATCAAAATACCAACAAAAAAATAAAAGATCTTCTGTCTGAATGCAGTGAGGCAGCAGAAATATTTCTGCATTTGTTCCGGCAGCCATAAGAGGCATAAAGGTGTTATTAAGATGTCACAGAGATTTATAGTGTGAGCCTACACACAGGGTCATTCCTGATGAGGGAGTGTCACCACCACTGACAGCTGTAAGTGAGGAGCAGAGGCACAAGAGATTATTACAGAAGAGGAGAAAATGTACATATTCATTCATCCAGTCGTCACACCCCCGTTCACTTACTCACACACACACACACATTCACAAATTGATTTTATTCTCCTGGATGCACTTCAGATCAGACTGGAAACTGTTCTTCTTTTTAAATGTTTGTTTTTGAGAAAATTGGCGTTTCTCTCTGGGCTGAAACGCAAACTTCTTTAGGCACTGAAACACAGTGATAAATTGTATTTTCAAAAACAGGGAGCTCACATTATAGTCAACCATAAGTTTAACAATATAAAGCTCTTTTTTGTAATAAAAGCCAGCACGGTGGTGCTCTTCTTATCACTGCAGGACATACTGTATGCCCGTTCCATAAAAGACGATTTATCAATGGCCTAAAACACAACCCAGTTTAATTCTGTTTAACATCGAGTTAGAAAGTACAGTAGAATATAAAAAGTTTATTCAAAACTAAAGCTACTAAAGTATCTTTATGTAGGATTTTACTATATGAAGATGAGAAAGGGCTTTAGGCTTAAGATGAGAAAAGGCTAGAAACATTAGGAAGATCAATCAAATATACACTCACTCAGGTCACTTAAATTGTTATTCTGTATCAGACACACTGTACTGAATGGAGACTTCTGCATGATTGCAGGCTAGGTCCAGAGAGAAGGACTTACTGACAACAGTTCACCACCAGCCATCTTAAAAAAGGACATTTAAGTGTACATTAGAAGACTGACAACAGGCTCTTCAGTTAATGAACGCCGGTTCTGTAACTGGTGGGATCCTCTGTTAATGTGGCTTCTACAATCATATTATGTGTTCAAAAACCAGCCATCATATCAAAGATTAAAAACCATGTGGCACAGAAATAGCAAACTCTAGAAGAAAATGAGACAGTAGCTTGTAAACTCAACATTTTCACTTGTGTGTTGAAACACTGCTGCCAGCTCTGTTACACCCAAAGCGTGGCAATCACTCTCAAGTTTCCCTCAAGATCAGGTTCAAGATAGACTGCACCAGCAGCAGGTGGACTGCACCGGTGCTCAGATTACCAGGAGCCTGAATATTTCATCTGGGCACACTGAAAAAGCATGAGTCAAAGAACAGAAGCTGGCAGGGAGGGTGAACTGGAAGAAACGGGACACATGTCGTTCTACTGAGGTTACCAGGGATCAACTCTAACATTAAGATGTTATAATTACCAAATGCAGGTGTCACTAACAGTCGCTATCTCTTTCTGGGCTACCATATTGTATCAGCTGGAAGTCCACCAACCAAAATAAATAACAAGCAAAGCTTTTAAGCCATGTGACACACTATTTCCTGTTGAACCACTCCTGACAGGCAGCACCACCATTTCCTGACATGGAAGCATCTGCAGCTGTGATTCAACACCTGACCACATTGCCAGCGAGTCCCACCATTCTGAAGCGTTTAAGACTGTGTGGGTGGAAATGCATTGTTCTGTGTGTGTGAAGCATCACCCACTCCTGTCCTTGCCCGAGCCTGGACGCTCCCCTGTGACATGCCCAGGTTTGCCCACAAACATACCCAGAGACAAATCCCTCTCTGGAACGCAGCGGCTTCTCCTGCAGCGTTGCTATGGACCAGGATTAGCAGTGCTGGATCAAAGCTGCCCAGCAGGCTCTTGTCATGATGTTTCTACCAAAAGCAGTGATCATGATCAGTGTAGGGTCTTCTCACTCTATTTTCAAAAATTGTGTTGAAAGTGTTGAAAAAGCCGCAAAGCAACTGATGATACAATACCTGCTGTGATAGGTGGGCCTGGGAATGAGTTGAAACTAGTTTAAAAGCTGATGGTGTAGATATAAACTCATGTGCAGTTATACCAGAACTGATAACCTGTGTTAGTTGAGTTTTTGGCCACTTGGAGGCACAGCATTAACATCAACATGAACGTGGTTGTTAACAATCCAACCGATACACAGAAACATTAGCATTTACTTGCAGTTGTCCACGTGACAATTATTACCTGCGCCAAGGATGTTATGTTTTCAGTGCCATTTGTGGGTTTGTCTGTTTGTCTGCCAGGATTACAGAAAAACCTGATATGCATGAAACTTGATGGAAAGGTGTAGCACTGGCCAAGTAAGAACACGTTAAATTTTGGAGCAGATCCGAATTAATGGAGCCGACACACAAATTATTTTTCGACATTGTGATGTTATCACAATGTCAGCTGGTACAGTCTGTGGAGATAATAATAATAATAATAATAAATAATAAAGGAATGATGTGGGGTCAAGAAGTTATTCATGATAGCAATCAAACACTGTTACACTGCAGTGGATGATTAAACGCCCACCACATCTTTTTTTTCCCCTGTAACCACCTCCACCTCCAACCAGACTTTCTCCTCGTAGGATTAGCAGTGTAACTTTGATTATTGCAAGGGTGTCTGCAGTGTGTGTCTGTCGTGTGTAAAGGCTCAACTGTGTATGAATTTGAAACTTGTCATGTGTGACTTCTGGCACTGGCTATAACCGAGCTGATATAACCTGGCATGCCTCTGACTGAGGGCAATAAGAGGCTTAGAGTATCAAAGATCCTGCATGTCAAAGCACTTTGCTCTTTGATCTGCTGATTACCGGCAATACTGTATGCATTGTTCACGGTGCCACTGTGAAGGGTCAAGAGACTGGTGGCCCCCATTAAATTCCACAACCAAAAAAATGATTTACATGGATGTAATCCTTAAAAATGATAGAGATGAAAACAAGGCTTATGAGAAATAAGACCACACAGAAGCACATTTACCTTGCAGAATTGCAGGCAGCTAAAACAGCATCTCTCTTCTTTGTGACCAATCCCACTTGAATCCTGGTTTTCAAGACCCAAATTCAAGACTCATTTTATGTTCTATGACCTTGAGCGAAACTCAACTGAACACATCTACCCTCCTCATCTGCCAGTCACAACTCATTGCTTCCAGTTCATCATGGTTGCATCAGAGTCGCATCTCAGGTTGCATTTCTGACAGCATCCTCCTGTGTCACAAAGCATGCAGTGTGTGAGCACATGTGCACGTAAGACAGATGTAATATAACTCCACACAATGTGTTAGAGAGTTTCCTAGGTGCCTGCTGTTGGTAGACAGTTCCTACATACACGTGTTTAAATTATAGCGAAAGAGAAAACAGAAAAAACACTGGAACCCAGCTGTGACCTGGTCAAAGACCATTCAAAACAAACAAAATATGTGAAACTCAAAGCATCATTCTTTCCAGCCAGGCTGAAAGGAAACAGTGAGGTGAAAAGAAATTGAATGAGACGCTGAGATAGGAACAGAAAGCGTGAAAAGAGACGAGAGGAGAGGAAACAAAGTAGCCAGTGGCTCTTGGCAGGTGACGTTGAGGGATTAGCAGATTGTGCGAAGCAGAATGCACTCGCCCTGGCATCCCTTCGTACTGGGGGTTACAGAAAAGGTCTCTCAGTATTCAGCCTCGATAATGAACTCACCTTCATATGCAAATGAAACCTGGACACATTCAAACTACAAAATGGTCGGACTGGTTCATGTAAACACGCACACAAAAACTCTTCAAACTCTCCAGTAGTTGTGCATCTTTTGTACACAAAAAAAAACCACATTCTATGAACAAATACCTTGTCTTTTAGCAACGGCACTAAAAAACTAATACAATGGAAACTTTAAAATGGTAAACAGTCAAATGAAAATGTTTTCTACATTCCCCAAATCAACACTCAAACTCACACAAATCACAAAAAGTCCCAATACAAACACATTTTAACAGTCAGTCTTTATTAGTTATTATATACTGTACAGTCTACTTACATTATCTGAATGGGGTACAAGTACATACAATTAATATACCTCAATATATTTTCTTTTTTAAGTGCTATCTATTCTGCAGGTTATTTAAATATGTAGTCTGTTTAACAAAAAAGGGATTTCTATAACAGTTGATTTTGTTATAAAAAGGTTACCTTTTCTCTTTCTGTTTACTGTAAGCAGATAAGTACAAAATCACTCAATAAAGGACTTTATTATTCATAATGTTAATCTTGTCACATTTCTGGGTGCATATATCACATTTCTTCGTGCTTCGATGTCACCGTGTTAGAAGTCACCATTAGTAAACTACCTAAATGCTCTAGTATAGGTGTTATTGTAACATAGAAGAGCGTTCTTCTGTTTTCTGAACACTAGCGTCTGATGTGAACCCTGCGGGAGTTTTTCCTTCTCACTAACAGACACAAACTGTCTGGGAGGCTTTACGATCTCCTTGCTTTCCAAACAAGCAGATAGATGAAGCAGAGATGTAACCAGGAACAGAAACACTAATTTCCTGTTAGAAATGAAGGAGCTTCTGTCTCAAATTGGAAAAATATATATATATATATTTATATATATATATATATAATTCTCTGGCTATGGACACCATTTCCACAGATCTATATTCTTTAGCTCAGAGAAAACCGACAACTCTCCACATAACAAGAAGGTTGCCACTGTGTTTCGCTGAATAGGTATTGTTCCTGTGCTAGCACTGTGAATGGTTTCCCCTGGTCCACCCCACATCCACTTCCTGTGAATAAGCCTGGACAAGCTCACTTCCACAGACTCACATAACCCATATTCTGGGTTAATTTAAAACAACTATGTTATCATGGCAAAACTTTTCAGGGCAGGTGTGCAATAGGCAAAAATAATTAAACCTTGATCTTTCAATATTGTGTGGGACAGCTTTATTGCACAAGAGTTTGCCCAGCAGGACCACACGCAGTGTAAATAAGGCCATCTCACACACTGTACTCAATCAATTTAGCTGTCATAGTTTCTGCAGAAATAATTAGAAAATCCCAAAACCTTGCCCCAGTTTGCATAGCAACTTTGATTCTCACTTGGTAAGACGTTTAAATGAAAGCTGGCTCCTGTATCACCTGCAGTTGGGACACTGTTCATACCCAAACCTCCAGTATATGCAGTATGATGTGCTATAGCTACTAAAACCCACCAAGTGTCGTATGAAAGATACAATACGCTGCCCTGAACAGGAAAAGAATCCTGCGGCTCATTCAGTCTTCACTGAGCTTTACTGCCCTCCTATGCTCGACCATGAGACCAGCACTTTGATGGGGTGAGATTGTGAGAGAGGGAACGGATTCCGTGCCAAAAACATGTTTTCAGGGCAGCAGTAGGAAGAACCGTGGCCTCACATTTTGTGTGTTACATACAGCCACTGTCTGTAAAACAGTATTACTGTTTGTGTGTGTGTGTGTGTGTGTGAGTGTATGTCTTTTAGTATCTGTAGTAGTCTGTATAAGTCTGACAGCCAAGTTCATTGTTGAACACAGTGACTACTATCCCAGAAGCACCCTCTGCAGGCGGTCAGCGGGCACGCTGCTCTCGTCCTCTGACTCTGCGTCGCTCTGCGGGTTGGAGCTGCAGGGAGAGGTGCACTCTGGGGAGCACAGGTAGTGCATGAGGGGCAGCCGGTACTTTCCACAGAAGTCCACAAATTTGATGTGGCGCACACATGAATCAAAGTAGACGCCTGGAAAAAGGCAAGAGTGACGGGGAAAACAAAGTCAGATTCAAGTTGCAGGTCAGTGACAGTACAACAGTTTTCATACATAAACCACTGTCAGAACTCAGGTGTAAGCAAGACTGTACAACCAGGCCATAAAGGGAAAACACAAACACAGGATATTATCACGGTGGTTCTCGACTTAGAGATTGGGTATGGGGCCATAATTAGAGCAAAACTATTTACAAATGTGTGCGGAGAGTTGTGTAACTGTATCTCAATCCTTATGTGTGTAATCAGATCTGCAAATAAGTGTGGTGAATTTTGTGTGTGCGTGGAGAGACTTTAAATTCCGGCCGGGCCTCACCGATTACTGTAAAAAAACACAACTTTAAACTTTATTCTCTCTTTCTGGTTTTCCCTCTGATGTCCTCCTGCTGCTCTCTGCGATTTGTTTACTGGTGGACGGATAACCTCCGTTTGACTCCTCCCTGCAACTCTTCTGTCCCCCTGCCTGAACCCGGCGTCATCCCCAGAGCCGCTGTAAATCGCCATGGTGCTGTATTCCCTGTCGTCAAACTGCCTCCATCCGTCTCTGAGGCTGTATGACCCTGGTCTGTGCTCATTTTCCAAACTAATGAAAGTCACTTACGACCTCAGGGCTTTTGTCAGACAAAAGTGGGCGGGGCTACTGAGGCACACAGACAAATCGCCGCACGCATTTGCAGAACTCTGCCACAGCAGAAGCGCAGTGAACGTCACGTGTTAAAAGAGCCAATTGAGAGTCCCGTTTGAGTTATTAGAGCAGATACTCCAGCCATTAATATGCATGTATGCATTTACAGACGTGTACACAGGATTAAGGAGTCACAGTTGCATGCAGTTTATATTCATGTTCATTGAAGATGTTTGGATTTGGATCTTCGTTCTCCAGGGGGTTTGGCCTCTCCTCTTCTCTCTCTCTCCTTTTTTGCATGTTGTCTTTGTTTGTTCCTCTGTGTGTTTGTTCTTCTTTACTACTAGTGTGAATGATGTGCTTCAGCTTCGCTCTTGTGACTCTTTAAAGTCTGTCTTTTGGTAGAGTTGAGGTTGCGAGGCTCTGGTCTGCTTGATGACACCTGGGGTTGCTCATTAACCTGCTAAACTGCTAAAATACTCTGCAGTGATTGGATGAACCATCTGTTTATCATCATCCGTCACGGGTGAACTTCATCCAGTCAGATCAACGAACCAACATAGCCAAACTCTTACCAAAGTCTCTGCTCTACTTTCAATGAACTGTACTGAACACGAACGCACAGATTGAAGCCTGGCAAGATGGATTCTTTTGTAATCTTGTAATTTTGTGAGTCCAAAAGTTTAATGCTTACCAGCACACTTGGGGTTGGGGCACTTGCTGGCCAGGTCTAGGTACCGCAGCAGGTTTGAGGGCAGGTCGCAGGGGTAGTAGGGAATATTTCGGCTCTTAACAGTACGACCTGCCAGCTCTAGCAGTGATGGGGGGTCGTAGGTCATCTCCTTGACAAAGCGCACCACCAGTGGGTTGCCACGGAGACTGAGCTCTTGCAGGTGTACCAGGCTGAGGATCTCCCTCGGTAGGTAAGTGAGCAAGTTGTTGTGGAGACTTAAAGATCTCAGTGAGTGGAGCCTGGAGTGAGATAGAGAGGCACTTTAAAAATGCTGTCACCTACAAAACACGCCTACAGGAATGTGCAGCTATCTGATCCACGCAGAGCAATTGCACATAGACATCTTGCTGTGCTGCGGTGTGCTGTCATCTGTAACGGTGTGGTTTTACTGAAGGCTACGCTGGTTAAGATACTGGTGGCGTAGGTATGTGCGGTTACCTGGTGAGCTGTGGGGGGACACTTTGGATGCGGTTGTCACATAGGACCAGGTAGCTGAGGTAAGGCAGGTTAGCCACTTCTGGAGGAATGGCTGAGATGAGGTTCCCGCCCAGATACAACAGCTCCAGACTAAAAGAAAAAAAAAAAGGGCAGAAAAGAGTGCATTTTTAATTTGCTACGGTAAACTCAAGTATTGAATCTTATATTGTTCAGTACGAATAGCTGTGGTCCCAATCTATCAAAGTGCGGTTTTTAAAGGTTAGGGTTAGGGTCAAAGTCAAGGTAGCCATGTTTGTACATGAAAGGTAAAGACTCTATAAGAGGGAATTTCTCTAGCCAACAAAGCAGAGGGAGTAAACCTAATACACACCACAAGGGGGAGCTAAAGACACATGGCTGCCATAGAGTTTGCGTGCATGTGATTGTGTTTCTGTGTGTCAAAATGTGTTTGTGAGGCCATGCTTACAATCACCCAAAAGATAAAAGACGGAGGTAAAGAGATAAAACAAGAAGTCTAAAATAATCAGATCATCAGGACATATATGTATAGTACACACATCCACTCGCAGGGAAAGTGTCTGTATGCAAAGATTATACATAGAATAATGGATATTGGTATTAGTTTAACAAAGATAACCTTGATTACTGTGATGACCAGAAAACTACAACTTTGAGTAAAGTTTAGCAGACAAGTAAATTGATGGGTTTGTTGTATTAAGATAACAAAGGACCCTGGTAGGTTAATGGCCGTATGCAGTACACAGGGGGGTAATCGGGAGTGAAACAGAGAAACGGGGAGAGAGCAATGGATGGCTGGTCAGCGAAAGTAAGCTGTCAGGCCATCTGCCTGCTGGAACTGATGACACAGCGACTGCGAGACAGGAAGCCATTATACTGTCCTTGGTGGCTGAGCACTGAGCAAGCCCCCTCTGTGAAGGGAACTGAGACATTCAGGGTCTGCTCACTGCTCTCACTGACAGAGACACAAATCAGACACCAGATATTGAGAATGGTTAGTCACAGTGTGCATCGGGGACAATATACTGCACAAAGCTCACAATTTAAGTTTGAAAGTAGGAACATTTTAAAAATGGGACGTATTATATCATGTTACTGGATGTTTGGAATTTCCCCATTGTGGGACTATTAAAGGAATATCTTATCTTATCTTATCCAGTTAGAGTATTCACCCATGGTTAGACTGTATGCGTTAGTGCTGAGGTGTCCAGTCTCTGAAGAGAGTGAAGGTTACCTAAAGGGAGAAAATTGTCAGCAGTGCTACTCTATACTTCACTAACATCCATGTTAAATTGAACGTTTAACAGACTAACATGGTGGTGTGTCTTTTCACCTTTAGTAATATTGATAGAGATTTGAACCAATTTGATTTGGAATTTGTTATTTTTTTTCTCCAGTTGTGGTAAATCCAGTGATATGAACTGAGAGTCAAATTACTCATCAAGGTAAACCAGTCCACCTCTGGGACACAGAGAGTGAACACCAAAGAAAGGGCAATTTTGTTGATTTTGGTGTTTAAACCCCCATCTGCTTGATAACAGTGTTGTAATGTAAACTAAGGGATTTAATGTTGGATGTTAGAGAGACTGTGATAAATATAAATGCAGATCCCACTGAAAAGAAATCACAGTATATTCTGTATCGACAGATTCTTGCCGATACGCAGCCCTAGAACATGAAACATAAAACTAAGGTTAGTCTCAATATGTATTTAAGTTAATAAAAACATATTAGTATTAGCATGTCATGCATTTAAATGTTTTGACACAATGGAACCTGCTCTGTGGACACCTCACAGGCGACGAGCTCCCCTTGGGCACCACGCTCGAGACCCCTGCTTTTAAAGTTTACTTACTTGCTTTCTGACACTGAACTGAATGCCAAAGTGAAAACAATCCAGGTATCAGAATGACACTTTTTTCACAGCAGGTGTTTTTAACTCGACAGAATGGAAAAGTAGGAAAAGCACAGGCGTTACTAATGACATTAATGACGGGTCTTCAGGTGTGACAGTGAGTCCACGTGCACAACAGCAGGATCCTGAAAATGAAGTAGCTTAATGGGATTTTCTGACTGAAACGTGTCAAAATGCCAATGTGACACAGGCTGCACTTAAAAAATAGAGCTTGGAGATTAGCCTTTTAATGTGCAGTATTCCACTTAATGAAGGTGCTTGCAAATACATCAGACAAATACCATCTTTTTGGCTTAAGGCTTCTTGTGTATTTTAATTAAAATACAAGGAAATAAAACAATAGAAAAAATAATAATAATAACAAGCACCAATGAATCCTTTTATGAAAAATTCAATGTAACTTTAATTGTGAGAAAACTCACCTCCATACATATACACTTGAAAGTGTAATTGTTGTTAGTTGCTCCTATAATACAGTGCTTTTGTGCTTTATATCTATCTTTAAACTTAATGTTTATTGATTTGTAGAGATGTTTGTTCCAGGTAGCAAAAATGAAGCCTATGTAGAAAATCAAGATAACCTCAAATGAATATTGGCTGGCTACACATGATTACAAGTTAAATTGTCCTTTTCATCCTCCGCCACTTACTCACTTTAATCATTAGTGAATGTTACAAATGTAGTGACTCACATTTGTTTGCATGTGATAAAGTAAGGAGGCTTGGAGACATCGAAGCCTTGGACGTTTGATCTTTGGCCTGGTAGTGTGTCACTGTGACCTGCTACTGTTAAACTAAATGATAAGATTTTTTTTCTCACGCTACAGCAAACACACACCTTCCAAATGTTCCAAACTGCCTGCCGCTGCTAAATGCACACCATTGCTTGTCGTTTTGAATGTGCTGATGAGTTTGAAAATGTTCTACATTTCACTACTATTTAGGTTTTTGACAGAGTCGATGACAAAGCGCTCCATCTATGTGAAACTGCCAATACCAGGTCAAAATAGTTGCTGGAACAGCTCAGGAACAATTATCCTGCACACACACTACGAATCATGATGTGTACAGGACAAACTGACTGGAAATGAATCGCAGCTGTAAATGTGGTAGTAATGTAGTAAATACCACTGAACCCATTAAAAAAAAGGGGACAACAACATGAACAACTGACCACATTTAAATGTTATTTTCAAAAATGCTTCAGTTTGCCTGGGTGTGACTGTGTAATGGGTACTGTAGACGGTTTTACAATCAGGGCTGCACAATTAAATCACATTATTATAATAAATCGCAATATGGCCAAGTACGATATCCAAATCACAGAAGCTGCAATTTCTCGATAAAGGTCAAATGTGTAACAAAACAAGTACTGCAGTTCTAAAGAGATGCCCTGGCCTACAAATCCTGTTTCCTACATACCTCCAAAAATGTCACATCACCATGACTCATGATAAAACATTTGTGTTGCAAAAACAGTTATCCCTCACTATCGCAATATCCGTCAGAATAAATGATGCAATGATGTTTTTAGCATATCACGCTGCCCTATTTACAAATATTGTTGTCAGATTAAAAAACGGTGGGTCGGCTCCTCATGTGAAACAGCAGGTGAAGTGTGATTCAAGTGGTTTTATGGTACTGCATGTTATAACTGATAAAAGCTTTTCATATGCAACAGATACGCCATAGAGATAATAACTACAACAATAAAAGCTGACTCTGGGAAATACAAACCAGGGAGGAACCCAACATTTTAAATAGACAGAAAGTAGAGACTCATGTTTGGCAACAGGCTGACAGGGTTGGAGAGACAACACAAGACTGTGTATGCTCAGAATATGTCACTTGCTTCATACCACTTCTACTACATTGTATTTAATATAAGCTGCAAGTAATGCTTATTTTTGCTGTCGATGCATCTGCTGACTATTGTTCTCAATTATTTGATCAATAATGTTTTCTATTCACTGTCAGCTGACTCACTCAATCATTTCAGCTCTAATTTGATCACACTTTCGGACTGGATGGTGGTAACTGTTAGCAACTGTCAGCTGGAGATCCGAGAGCAGGTACTATAAAATAGAAGGTAACCATAGCAACAGCTCTTGGGTTAAATGCGTCAGTTAACTGAAACTAACCACCGACCGCAGCCTGGATAACGGTAACTATCACTGGTATAAACGCGATAACGTACTGCGAGGTGTGCTCATACTACAAAATAACACACTGGGAATTGATATTTAGTTGCTGTCTTCGTACATTTATTAGAATGTATTTGCGCTAACTTGCTTTTGGCTCACAGCCGATTAAACGGCCAACTAGCATTAGCTACAAAGAGAGGCAGTTAACGTCAACTATTTAATTAACTATTTAATTAAAAGTGCCCCCCCCCCCTTGCTGGATACCTGGCCTTGTTACTTAAACGGACTTCTAACAACGGTGCTAAGTAAGCCAGCCATTACTGTTTGAGTCAGCTATGAACCTCTATGACCTAACTCACCTGGTTAAATGTTCTATCTCCGCAGGTATACTTTTCAGTCTGTTTCCGCCGAGAGAAAGCGACTGCAGACGCAGCAGTTTCATACACTGAAGTGGGATCTCCTCAAATCTGTTCCCGCTAAAGTTCAACACCTCCAGCTGCAGAGAGCCGAACTCTTTGGGCAGCGAGAACTCGTCCAGGCGGTTGTTCTTGGCTATGAGGGTTTTCAGCCTGGTCAGTCGCGTAATGCCCTCACAGATGGCCGACAGTCCGTTGTTGCTGATGTCCAGAAACTCGAGGTTGCAGAAAAGGCTGACAGACGAAGGCAGCGAGGCTAACCGGTTGTAGTTCAGGTAGAGTTGTTTGGTGTCCCTTTTCCTCTCGTCGCTGATACTGTCAGTGCTAAAAGTGTTCAGACTCAAACGGGAGAAGTCAAGCACGCTGTCGCCCGCCGCCGCTGCCCCTTCGTGGATCTCCATTTTGGTAATTTTAGCCCGAATTTAAACTCTGTACAAAGTCCCTGCAGAAGTTTTGCCGTAGGCTGTGAACGCCCCCGTAAATCGCGAGTTAGCTCCAGGACTTGTCTGTTTTTGCCATGAAAAAGAGAAATATTGCTGCACCCCCGCCCGAAACATTTAACCACATCTCTAGTGAAAATCTAGGTCACTAGTAGTTTAGTACTGAAGCTACATGTCACCACGCTGAATGCAGTGCCTCGTCCTACAATGCAGCCGTTCTTTGAGGGGAATATTTTCTTCCGTGTTCAGAGATTGGCTAATCCTTGGGACAAACCCCGCCCACGCAACTGTTGATTGGTTATCCCCCCAATCGGTCACACTGCAAACGTATTCATTAAGGCATTTGTAACAGCTTTATTGTAGTTTATTAACATTTTTTTTTTATAGCTGCACAAGACCTGACTGTGTGTAATTGCGGCGATTACGTTTTTAAATCTTGTAACAACAGGTGATCAGTGGCCGATGAACCATCCTGCCTAATGTCCAGTTCGGTATGTCATTATGCAACACCCCTCTTCTATTACATTATGCAATACTCTGCTGACTTAGATGTGCATAGAATGAGAAATAGGTACAGGATAATTGAGTCCATCCCACTGCATTCAGATCTATCCATCAGACTGTCACAGGTCTATTCTGCTCATCTTACTTTATAAAGGGAATATTTTAGAGGTGGGATTTGAGATTTACTTCACTATGTAGTTTTGAGGGACTGTTGTAGTTACTTGTTAATGCGTAGAGTAAGATTTTAGAAACCAAATATGACATATACTCGTAAGATAAGATTCATTTTGACTGTTAAAACGACCATAAAGTATATGAAAATGACATTACATGCTCACATTATAAGCCAGAAAATACATTATACTTCTACATACTTACATAACCCCTTTTATAGAATAAATAAGTAAATAAATATCTATTTTGCCCTTTTCCAAACAAATATTCAGAATGCTTAAAAGTGAAAAACAAAAATACATCAGGGAGGATAGTACACATACGAGACAACAACATTTAGAAATAACACAAAAGAGAGTAAACATCAGTCAAGAAAAATAAAGGAATATAAGTGAAAACAGCGATATACTCAGTGTGCTCCACTTCACCGTGTATTGCCTGATGTGTAATGACAAAAGTTCAATATTGGATTTTAAACTACACTGGCAGCCAACAGTAAAGTAGGTCCCCTGCACTTTGTGTTGCTTTATGTAACACTTCCTATTTCAGACTGCTTTCTAAGTCAGATAGTTATTTATTATTCTCCACTGAAAACTTCTTTTATTCACAACATTTGAACTTTTTGGCAGATAAAAGCACACACACATACAAAGTGACACAGCTGTGTTGTGGTGTATGGGCTTTATTGGCATACATACATATGTCTTACAGTCTCTGTACTTGTAGTGGAATATAAAGATTTAGCTTTAACCTAGTAATGCAACTTTCACACAGACATGTATCAGGGATAGAGTCACAAAGCACTAGTTTACTGCTAAACTCTAGCAAAGCACACTCATCCTTGCTATGCCATATCATACTAGCAGGCAAAGGTAGAGACCTATACTGTTGCAGGTCTAAGGCACTGATTTTTATTGTCAAACCTCCCAATTTAGGGAGGATTTTAACAAATAAACACATTTAACAAACAAAACTACTCTCAGCATCACACTTTTAGCACACACACGAACACACACACAATCACACACACAATTTATGTGCACCCAGTTATTGATGCGTCTAAGCTACTTTAGCTGACAGTGAGGCTAGTCCTTCTGTTAGAGTGATTTTGAAAGCACAGGTATAGTGTTGTTGCTGGGTCCAGAGTAATGTTTTACCTGGAGAATTTTGTACATCATTCAAACATCAAGACTTTGGTTTCAGTATTCACCACGCTATATTCAGATCAGGTCTCATCTGGGTGCGGTTGTGCTGCTCCACACTGAAAGATGGATCACTATGTCTTCCTCTCTGAAATGTAAGACACTGACAGAGAAATGTTTTACTGAAAAGCACCAGAGAGACTCTGCCTGAGCATATCATGGGGCCAAGATTGAGTTCCAACTCAAATCTATAACGTACATAGAAGCAAACTTTTTTGCAGCAAAATTATTACTTTAGCAGTAAGATACAAACAAGTTTCAGGCTTGTGATAAACTAAAAGAAAGCTAGAGAGAAATAAAGAGAAGTGCATTGGTCAAGTAGTGGCCCACTGTGGCAGTTCTAAATGGCAACAAAATCACTAGTAACTTTACCCTCTTATCCCAGCTTCTATCTCAACATGCCGACCGTAAAAAGGGTGCGGAGAAACACGCTGCACCAGGTGTCATGTGGTCAGCGCCCTCCTTTCAACAGCTGGATCCTCTACGCTCCTAACCTAACTACCTTCTCAAACAATGACTTCCATATTCCAAAACTGTGACGACTTGACAGTTTTTTCCCCATAATAACTGTAAAAATATAAGGATTGTAGTAAAAAATAGTAGTGTAGGGGCGCAGTAATACAATCAAATATGACAGTACTGAACACGAGGGAATCCTATAATACTCCTTGATTGCCCCTGAATCTAACAAACATCAACACAAACACTTAAACACTGTAAAAAATGTATAATAATTAACATAGCAGAGGAACATGAAAAAGTCAGTTTAATAACAACACATGGCCGCAAGGTAAATCAAGTATGGACGAAGGGTGATGACGTACATCCTCTTCGTCATTGTGTCCTTATTTAGACCTCTTTTGTGCTGCTCTTCATCTTCTCAACTGTTTCCTGTAAGAAAGAAAAGAGAGAAAAGTTGGCAGAAATATGGAATCGAGTGTATCATTACAGATAAGTAATAAATAAAGATGTGAGTACATATTTGTATAAGAAACATTTTTAAAAGTATACCTACAACTTTGGTGCTTTATCCATTAAAAGCAACATTTGATTTTGAAGCAGGGACTTCATGACTGAATTTAGCGCACAGCTGGTCACACAAAACTTGTACCCACAGAGCCGCATTTGTTTACAGTGGCATTATAAGCTGCCCTTCTGGAGTACAGAGTACATGACCTTGCTGACTCAGCCATGGCCTCAAGCCAGAACCCGAGTTCTACCTTGGGAACCTCATACACACAAATACAAGCGTTACATTATGCTCTAAGTGAACTGACAGTAAAACCAAGCCCATTGTTAGGCACTTGTGTAGCCAAGTGTTTCTATCATTGTTCTACCTCATAACAGGCTATGCAATTAAAGGAGTGCTTAACAGACTGAGCATTGCACTCTTATAACCATGTTGGACTCACGATGGACCGCAGAATGGAGATATTGTCCGCTCACAGTTTTGCTAGTAGCTGCTAATGTAGCACCGAGCCGCTAGCCACAAGCAGAGCTGAGTAAACTCCCAGATTCATTTTTTAATTTTCAAGATGTAGTCTTCAGCACCAACCAATGCTGACTCAGGTGACATCATTTGAGGCATTTTTTTATCCCTTTGGAGCCACAAAAGATTTGATACAAATACAGTAGTACTTTTCCAAGACCTGTAAACAAAAAATAAACTTTAATGTGTGAAATTGGCGCCGCTTTAAGACTGCTAGATAACGCAGGCTTTATTAATTTAAGCAGTACTGGGTATTCTCTCGTAGGAATATATATAACTTCATGTTTCAGAGTCATCAACACAAATCTTGAGGACATTCCTACTCTTCTACTATCTAATAAAAAGGAAAATGTTGGTAATCATTTGTCTCTTTTTTCTGCCATCTGCCCTCTATTTCATATCCAGTCCTTGTTTTATCGATCTAATTTCGAAAACATTTCTTTATTTCACAGCTTTTGATTTATGATGTATCTTTCCAAGCCAGGAGTCATAAAGCTGCTGTTACCCTGTCTCACTGAGCCGTGTTAGGTTGGTACACAGTCACATAAAAATGTACACCTACCAATTCTTCTGTGAATTGTTTTCTGCTGGCTGAGCAGTTTGATTTCAAACGCTCTTTGTCCAGAAACACATTGCAAGTAATCAAGGTTATATCCTGAAGGAATCTAAAAGCAGACGCTTGGGTTATTGCTCGTGTCAGTGATATTTCATGGACCTTACAAGTGGAATCCTATGAGCAATGGGTAGTGAACGAGCTTTGAAATACACTTTAAAAGTTGTGACTAAGGTGATTTATCCTGTAGAGAAATTCTGGGATGCAGTTCAGTTTCTGATTCATGTTGACACTGATGTGACTGATTACATCTTTGTATTGTTCACAGGGGTTTTCAGATTTCAAACACAGACCTGGTGCTTGTTGAGCTCAGCCACACGGAGGTTCCACTCCTCCTCAGTCATCTCTGCTCCAGCATCTGTTGACTCATCCACAGCTGCCGTTTTATCTGAACAGATAAGATAAAAAGTAAAAGAAAACGTTCACAGGGCATTTTGTCTAATGTGTGAGTTGATTAAATGATCAAAAGAACAGATAGCATAAAGATCATCTTTGTTATTTTAAATTACCAGTGCAGGTCATAGCAGTGCAGACCCAGTTGCCACATGCACAAACACAGCGGTTACACTCTACTTGGGTCTCTGCTCCGTCCTCATACGTCTCATCCTCCAAGGCACATTCTGCAGAAAGGCAAATGACAAACTATTCAGCCGAGACCACAGATAATAGACTGTTGCAGAATTATGATAGAAACAACACTGGACTGTAATCAATTCCTGTGGCCAAGACTTGTCAGCATTTCAAAATGCCACATAATTCATCCAGTAACTTAATTTTAAAGTGGCATGCCTTTGGCCAGTTTTAGCTTAGAAATGAATAGTCAGCAAGTTTGCCAACACCCACACTAAGCAGAACTCGTAAAGCATGTGTGTCAGAGATAAAAAAAAAATACAAATAAAAACATTTCCCAAACCCTTCTCTTAAAATGTCCTGGCTCTATATATGTGATAAATGTGGAATTTCTAAATAGAAATACACAAAGCCAGCCAAAATATGTGTGTGTGTGTGTGTGTCCTTGAGTCTGAAGCTCTAGAGTTCAGTGCTCTGTAGTGAATGTTAGTTTTCTCCCTGCTTCCTGTGAACTTTATCCTAGATATATTGACATCACATGACTGAGCAGACTGAAGTGACTACCACAAAACTCTGACTGTCTCAAAATATACAGAGAAGATTAGAAATCTGAAGCTCAGTTTGCTTGGTGTCAGGACTGTCATACTAAACTTTCAATTAATCCATATACTGTATCTACTGGTGTGTAACTTTATGTTACATTATGTCAAACTATTTCTTTAAGCTCACTCTTCTCTGGTGGATTGAAGCCAGGCTTCAGGCAATTGAGGAACTCATCAAAGCTCAGCTTCCAGTCGGCGTTCTCATCAGAGAGCTCAATAAGGGCATCAACACACAGGCTCCTGGGAAGCACAAAGATACATACAAACACAGATGAATACTAGCTGCTCTATACAGTGACTACGGACCACTACAGATAACGTAAGCATAAAGAAGAAACGATAATTAGTTCAGAGGGGCTTTCTCCACAGAGCACAGCTGTTTATTCAATAAAGTTTGCACTGGCTAGACTGGGTTCAATGACTTACACTCTGTGCCTTAAAATAGCACTGCAGCACATAGATAGAGATCTGTATGTGCAAACATTACCACAGAAGCAAATGGAATACTACAGTTTGTGAAATAGTGATAAAACAAAAGAGAATGGAAATATTAATAATACTAATACACATTCACTTAAGCATGCACACCCAGAGACACACTGACCGGAGCAGCTTGTTGCTCTCCTGGTCTGCATAGGACTGCAACTCCACAACCGACTCATTTTGCTGGATGAATTTGAGAAGCTCTGAGGAGTCCAGCTGAGCATCACCATTGTCATACGACTGCAGAAACATGGACAGACACGGGGAAGACACAGTTACATACATTACATACACGTATGTATGGTAGAATAGGAACAATAAGAAATGTCACACTAAACTTTTTGATTGATACAAAAAAATCAATTTGTGTCAACTGCATGTGTGTACTGAAAATAATCACTGGTGTTCTTGATAGACAGGTCCGTCTACTCTGCTAGTAAATTTGCAGCCTCAAAACCTTCTGTAGCTCTGATGTTAAGTGATATAAATTTGACATGAGTATCTCAAGTACCGGTTCCACTTACAGCATGGACTTATTTTGTTAACTTATTAGTTGGTAGAAAGTAGTATTTTGGTAGAAAGAAAATAGTTTCTACATTAAAGAGCTCTGCTGTGGATACCTCGAGTAACCGGGTTATTATTTCTGGAAAGATTCATTGCTGTTCAAAGTGTTTTTTTTTTTGCCACTTTGAGCACCACAATTCAAGTGCCATCTAGTTCCATTATACTTGAGAAAAGGTAGACAGCTCTACAGCCGATTATTACACATGTGAGTTTCATGCTACGACGTGTCAAAATGTCTGCTGTGCAAACAGAGGCTTTAAAATAGCTGTAGTCAGCAGAAATGGTGATGGACCTTTCATTTCACTCAAGGCCCATTACATGACCTTGTGGTGTGTTCATGGACGACAGATAAACTGAAAACATTAATGAGAGGCTATATAAAGTTAGCCTTAAGCATACTCTCAAAATGAGCAGAATATTTTTAAAACGGGAAAGAGCAGAAAAATAAATACTGCAGTTTAAACAAATTGTTCAAAGAACCATCTGCTCTTCTACTTTAGTGCCATTCATGTTAGCTCACAGAGTGGCAGGAGTCCTCCTCTGCAGGACTGAGATCCTCATTAAACTGAATTATATCCATCAGCTGACACGCTTGAAAGATCTGTCACATGAACAATTAGACACAGTCTGGTGCAGCTTTAAGGATAAGGGTGGTTGTAGGAGGCCCACGAAGATAAATAAACTAGGGTATTCTGCAAAAAGACTGCTGTGGGAGCATTTGTGTCCATTAATTGAGACCAAGGTTCATTCTGTTTTCTTGCAAGCCAACAGAGAAAAGAAGCCCACCTTGAAGTATTTGAGCAGGATGTCAGAGAAGTTGGATCCCTTGACAAACCAGCCGTCTGGGACGACCTCAGTCTGCAGCCACTGGATCACGCGGCTCCTCAGTTCATTGCGGTCAGCAGCATAGCATACCACTGCAGGGGGCGGAAACATTTCAACGGCCTTAATAAATAATCCAAATGATAACAGATCGATCTATCTTGCAAGCTAATTCACATTTGACCCCTGTCCTTTTGTGCATACGTCAGTATTTCCATGTTTATTATGTCCTTTCCATTAGACCATAAAATGTAGTTATTGCACAGACATACAGTAAAACGCCAAATCTCAATATCAGACTTAGTTTAAGTGTACGCCACTAAAAACAATTCAATTTGGAGTTTTTCTTATCTCACTAAAACACCTTAAGTCCTTAGAACATGCAGTATAATCATATATCTATATATATATAGATATATATATATCTATATATATATAGATATATATATGCAAACACAAACTCACCTGGGCTGGCAGCTGCCTGCTCTGTTTTCTTCTCTAAAGAGGTGATTAAAAAAAGAGAAAAAGATTATTTAAACAAAAAGGAATTAAACAGCATTGACTCGATTCAGATTAAAGGAAATAAACTTGGCTGTCACTGAGTACTTGGCCAAAGGTCTGTAAAGATTTTCCCTAACTGCCTTTTCTGCTACAGCTCTGATCAATGTTCAACCCAGCGGGAGCACAAAGAGTGTGACATCACCAAGTGTGAGAAGTGAAAGTTCACTTAAGATAAGAGACTACTATTAGATGCATTAATAGATAATTCAAGGCCAGGAACGTGGGTGGCTCCATAAGGTTACAACTATCAACCCAGTCACCTCACATATCAGTTCCATGGGCTAGTTCAGAGATAACACGAATCAGTTCAATTAGCTACATACAGTATTATCACTTAAACCAGGTGACCCCACTTAAAGGGGTGCGAAACTGGCCTTTTGACTCTCTACTTATTACAATATCAAGTCAAATACTGATGATAAATGGTTGTGTTATGATTTAGGGTCAGTAGAAACTCATGTTGGATAATAAACTTGAGAAGAAAAAGAACATTTTAACACAAAGATTGTGTGATACAAGTGGAACCTCCAAAACAGCTACTACTGGACCCTCTGGTGTCACATCTTGTGTTGTGGTGTCATTCGCTGCTGCTCTTACCCTGGCAGTGTCCATCGTGGGCCACCTGGATCTTCAAGCCAGTAAGACAAGCATCCCTGTGGAGCTCACAGTGATTCCTGTAGGTCTTACCATTGCTGCCACACACTGACCTCTTGTGGGGCTTACAGCTCTGGAAAGACAGGGGGAGAATGACAATGAAGTTTTTTTTTTTTTAATTCTTACATTCCTTCTCCTTTCCGGTGTGGCAGTAATGTCACTTGGTCTCTGCAGAGCCAGCACTCACCTCTATACACAGACAGCTGGGCTCCCCCTTTTCATTAACAGCACACTCTCTGCCGGCTCCACAGAACACATTGGCACATACTTTGCTCTTGCTCTGCAGCTCCTGAAAGAAAAAAAAAATCAAATTTTAGGAACTTTAGAAATACTATTGGTTTCTACAGGTTTAACACACATGGCGGC
>NW_023340095.1:15990272-15992742 GCF_004916995.1 Morone saxatilis | reverse complement strand
CACTTTTTCCACATTTTTCCTCCAGTATATTTTAGTCTAACACATATCTATTATAGATATTCTCCCTAAATATATTCCCATCATTCATATTTTTTGCACTCAATCTTCATCAAAGTACCCTGAACACATTTGAACAACCCAGAATCCAACTGTAAATGTGGTCTATTTAACATTAACTGCTTCTTGAACAAATTTAATCTCAGCCTTATTTAAAATACATGCACATATCAACTCTGCGCCAGCTTGCCAACTTTGATGACATTCCTCCTCTAGGTGGCGCTACCTCACCGACCTGATAAATTCAAATGACCCAACTATGTGGTGATTATTCTGACTCACTTGATATTTTGCACATTCCATCCTTGTACAGAGTCCTAATATTCCTGGGCCTAATTGAGATATTCTCTGAAAAATATGGCTGCAATCTCATATTCAGTAAGATTATCTATCACTGTGTATTGTTTTCAGATCTAGATCAAGATGCAGATTTTAAAATCCAAACATTTCTGTTGTTAAAATAACAAATTCAGATTATTATACTTCATAGTTCCTGCCTTATCCTGGTCTTTAACACGCCACCTTATGTTTGCCAGTAGTTGCCATGACAACGATGGTCACACTCAGCTAAAAGAGTGACAGATGAGCTGACCCTAATCCACTTAGAAAAGGATGGAAATAGTGAATCTGATGTCTTTAGTGTAGATTAAACAAGGCAATAACTGCAGTAAACAGTATTATGTCTGTGTGTAAGTGATATGGAAACAGAGAATGAAGACCATACAGGAAAGCAGGGTAAGACTACAACCAAACTCAAAAAATCTCCTTCCTTAAAATCAAATGTTTATTGTTACTGTGCCTGTTAAACTTTATTTTTTAGTACATTTAAGTCTAATTTCCTCTTGTTGACACATTCACATTCTTTGTTTCTTTATCTTTTGTTTGTTTGTTGGAGAAGATTACCTCTGGGTAAAAATGAGCTCACTGGAGCTACAAACCAACCAATCACAGGACGCCAAGCGGAGCTCCAAGAGCTGCTTTATGACCCTCATTACCTCCTCCTTTCCCTATCTGTGTGTCTTTGTATATATATGTGTGTGTGCGTGTGCACAGGGTGTTTCCACATCTGGAGTCTGAGCTGTGTTTTCCTTTGGGCCCATTCCCATGCTCTGTGAAATCTTTTCTCCTCCCTGTTTCTCTAGACTCCCCTCCTCCTCCTTAAGCCGCTGTTTCCTGTAAGAGCGAGACAGAAAGTTGGCCTTCTGTGTATGAGTGCACGTGAGCTGGCTTCCAAACTGCTGCGTGTGTTTCTGAGTTCAAGTTCTGGTATGTAGGTTAAAATGAGGCTGGATTCTTGTGACCAAACTCTAATAAGCTCACTAATGATAGAATATAACAAGAACGATGCAGGGAGGCTGGGGGGGGGGGGGTGAGTCACATGCATGCATCGCAGTAACAGCTTTAACCCCAAAGTGGTGAGAGGAGAGGGATTGTTTGGTTCATTTCTATGCATGATTTAAACACACACACACACACTTGCACTCTAAAGTTGAGGTCATGGAAAATCTTCAAAGCAATCCCTGTGGCTTTGAGCATGTTGGACAATTCAGTTCGTTAGACACAGATGGGCTGGAAGCCTGTTGAAACCTGTAGAAACCTCCAATGAGAACATGAATAATGGATGAGCTTCTTAGATGAATCTGGTATAAACGCAGAGCTCTGTCTGTCCATATCATTCCGAGTAGAACCAGCAGAGGATTCATGACATTTAACTAATGAACACAGAGGCACCACTCTTTTTTTCAGCTGATTCAAGTGGATTGTTGCTATGGTAAGAGCATGTACAGGCTCCTGTTGTGGCAAGATCACAGAAGTGTCAATCAAAAGAGGCTAATGGAACCAAGCCCCATAATGAGATTACAGCAGAGCCTGTTGTTGAGATTTTATGATTGAGACAGACATTTAACAGCGGACAAAGCCACTGTAATGTCACCCAACCAAACAGGGAAGTGAGGTTGCCTTATGTGGTCATAAATCTTGCCTGCGTGTAGCCTTCATTGTCACCATGAACAATGTGTGGACAGACATGTGGTAGCTCCATATCTAATTTACAGCCATGAGTGGTACTGATCTTCTCATCTAACACTTGGCAAGAAAGCGAATACGTGTATTAACCAGAATGTAAAACCAGTTTTAGAATATCTTTTTTTTTGACTCACTTTGTAACTCCTGCACACAGTGACCCTAGATAAGGTGGATAAGGGAACCACAGTACAGTTTCTATCAAAGTAATAGCTAGAATATTCAGGTTTCTTAAAACCAAGACGTAGAGTTATTTCAGAAACCAACACATGACGTTTAAATGCACAAACACATAACTGGCATACTAGAGTGCATGCAAACACACTCATTAATCCAATCACCATCAGAGCATACATTAGAAAAAAAAATGGACAAACTCAGCACAAACAAA
>NW_023340095.1:15989633-15990206 GCF_004916995.1 Morone saxatilis | reverse complement strand
ACAAACGCTGCCTTATTTTCCTTCTTTCACATTTAAAAACAATCACAAGAGCCGGAGCTCTGATAAGTGACTGGTGAATCATAGCAGACTAAGCAGAGCCCTTCATACAGAAAACTGCCTCAAGCATTAAACTGATTTCATATATACACATTTCATGGTTCATTTTTCCTCAACTCCTGCCCTTTGTCTTCCAAATTTTCCATTTCAATCTTTTGTCAGGAGTTTGAAATTATTTAAAGAAGATTAAAAGATTTAAGTGATATTTCTCGAAACCCTTGGTGCATAGTTTTCATCTTTCTGTCTCTGCCTGGTGCCTCTCAATTCAATTCGAGTGTTCTCCTCCGTAATTCTCGCTGTCTTGTCTTATTCCCAGTGCCATGCCCTTTTACGGCTGCAAGAGGAATGCCAGTGAGCCGAGACCAGCTTTGCAGAGCTAGATGGAAGTCGTTGGGGGAACATAAGTAGGCAGCGAGAGAAAGAAGAGGAAGTTGCGCAGAGAGTCTGACTATTAAGATACAGGGAGATGGTAAAGATATAACAGGAGGGGCTTCTCCCCTGCCACGTGTTGAATGG
>NW_023340095.1:15984314-15989533 GCF_004916995.1 Morone saxatilis | reverse complement strand
CACTCCCGAGACAAAAGTGTCCCCTGTCCCCACCACCTGACCCACGTCAATCCCATACAGAACTGTGCCATTTTCATCCATCCAATTCTCTACTTTCTGTATAAAGTACTGATTCTCTTTAAACATAGATGTCTGTCTTTCTATGATTCTTGATCCAATCATTTCCCCCCTAAAATCCTTTCTCCCCCTTTACTCCCACCCCTGCTCTGTTCTGGGCATTTTTCCACTGCCAGGAAGGGAGGGAGGAAGGCAGGGAGAGAGGAAGGGAGGGAGGGCCCACGCTAGGCTCAGGCCAGGGGAGTGAGTAAATTCCCTGCCCTCTTCCCTGCTCCCTCTTTGAGGCCAGTATTGGGGCTAACGGCTGGAACATGTTTGTAGAAGGAAAAAGGCCCATTTCCAGACTGCACGGTGTATTTACTGTATGCGGCCATTAAAAGTCTGTTCTGAAACCACAACCTTTATCATGTGAGAGTGAGTGGGCCTATGATAATACATCCATACAACTTAATCTGGGATATTTTTCTCTGTAGTGGAAGTAGTCAAGTTATAAATTTGATAAATAAACACAGGGTTGAAAATAAGCCAGTCAATTAGTCGATAACAACTAGCTAAAAAACAACTATTTTAGGAAAAAAAAACATTTTCTAGCTCCAGTTTCTTAAGGTTGAGAGTTTGTTGCTTTTATCTTCTATTTGAAGATGCTATCCTGGGCTCTGGGAGATGGGAAACAGTGGATAGTTTTTGACATTTGCAGACAAAAAGATTAATTGATTAATCAAGAACATAATCAGCAGATTCATCGATAATGAAAATACTCTCTGGTTCTAAAGTCAGGGTCCATTGACCTGTAACTGTTGATAATACAATCAAATCATTAGCTTTTGCTTCTTCTATGTTGTGTTCGAGTGAAAGATGTTTGGCCGTATATCTTTTCTCATACACTTTATCTTACTTCAATACACAAGCAATGATATAATACATAACTAAATAACCTCATCTGAATCAGACCATGATATGCAATTGAAAGCTCAGAAGATCTAGAACAGTAAGCAGGTCTTTGAGCTCACATTATTGTGTTATATATACTGGCCTAAAAGGTCAGGCATGAACCGGAATGAATAAAATAGTTTGTGTGGGGAATGCGTGTTATTATATGTTGTGGATAGATTTATGATCCCCAGAGGACCTGTGTTTAACATGTTAACCCCAAGAGAACAAGAGTCTCTGTCAATCTCTTTTACACCATACCGGCTGACCTGCAATATCCCAGTGTCAAATCATTTACACAAAAAAACATGTATGGGAAAAGATTAAAACACATTTTTGTGTTTTAAAAAGAAGTTCATAACCTGTAGTTTTTACACACCTGAGGGTACGAACGTTTAGCAGAGATGGATGATTTCATATTCCACAGCTCACAGATCTAACCAAATCTACCTGACATCACTATTATCAGCAACAACAAACAAACACCAGTTCTGACTCTTAAAATGTTTTTTTTTTTTTGTAAGGTTAAAGCCTATCTTGCAATAATTCCAAATAAATTATCCGATAATTCGACTATAATTTAGAAACAACTTTAGAACATTGAAAAGGTGTAAATGGTCCACTTTTTAAGCTGTCGCAGTTGTCAAAGCTTTCTAGGTAATGGTGGAAGAATTCAACAATTACAGCTAGAGAGAACAATGCCAGCCAGTTAATCACTCATCCCACAGTGACCCTCTTTTCACCAAGCAAACTGCATTTGAGACACAGGGCCTGATCTCAAGGTGTGTCCTCTACACAGGCCGCTGGATACAGGATCTCTGGTGGAAGTAAATGTGAAGTATCAGGATGTTTTTTTTGACAATTTATCTTATCGGAAAACTGCTGAGGCAACGTTGAACTGAGGTAAAACGGAGTGTCCTTGGAATTCAAACAATTTTTTCAACACGTCACACTAATGATGTTGATTTATTGCCTTTGACTGCGAACTAAAAGGAGGAAAACAAAGGGAAATTGTCGTCCTTTATGACTTGCATTCAGGAGGCAAGACCGGGTACCTATACGTACGTTTAACTTTTAGCACGCGTGAGTAAGTCAGTATGTTGCAAATTCATTATCTCTAATTCACAAACCCTTTGAGTAGACTTTAGTGCCGCTCTTTGTCTTTCCTGTGTGACTGTGTGCGTGTTAATTCATGTGTGTAGTGCCTCTGAGTGCAGAGTGCCGGTAATGATAAGACACCAGTACAGCTGGTTAGCTAAATGAGGACTCCTTTTATGCCAAGCCAAGAGTGAAGAGAACACACTGCAGGGACATGAAACACAGCACATCCCCCTCTTTCTTTCTTTCTTTCTTCCTACCCCCTCACTACACAGCCAAGTCTTACCTCACCCACAATCTCCCCTGCTATAATTGCATGACTGTGGCTCCATCTCCTCTCTGTTTTACATCACTCTATCTCACCGTCCTCAGCAATCCCTGCGCAGGATCCATGACTGGATGCTGGGCTACAGTAATTAGAGCAGGCTGATACAGGCAGAGGACACAGCGTCCCCTCATGCTCATGTTCCCTACACCTGGGCAGATATTTTTAGCCCACCTTGGATGAGAGAGAACAGGCATCAACATGGCAACATGGCAGGGTGCCTAAGATGCTGTGGCTCAGTCAGAGGCTGCAGATCCATGGCACCAAAGGGGAACCTTCTTCTTCTCCTTCTATCTTCTTCAACCTGTCTTCTTTATCCTCTCAACTGTTGGACTGTCTGAGAGGAAAGAGAGCTTTTCTGGTCGCCTTGTTTGGCTCACTTCCTCTTGACGTCTGTATTTTTCCAGACCCAGAGCCGGTGCAGATAAGTGAATTAACCACTGTGTCATTCCACCCCATCACCGCAGAGAACGCAGGATAACACAAAAACGCTGCATGTCATAAACACATAAATATAAACACTCCACTCTCTCTGTTTAGTATACGCAAGTGTGTGTGCACATGTCCCCCGAGGCTGCATGAAGTCTTATGACTTTCACTATGCCCGCATCTCGACCTCCCTTGCATACCAAGCTCCCGGTGTGTTTGAGTAAGGCTCCAACATTTTATTCACAAGATGCATATCTCGTATCCAGCCTGCACACACACACACACACACACTTTTCCACCACAGAGTCCTGACTTTGGCCGCCCTGCCACACTACATCTCTGAGCCGCTTGTCTTCAAACGCTGCAATTTCTCACCTCAGGAAGCACACAGGCATTGTCCTTCATAATAAATCACGAGTTAGTGTCCAGATTTTAATATCCTACACTCATGCCAGAAAACAAATACATGTATTCACACACAAAGAACCCCGGGTTTCATGGGTCTTTCCAGCTCTTTTATACTGTGTATACATTAAATCTAACACACATTCCCTCACCGAAACATAACCTAAATACATCAGATCCTCTCCTGCGATAGCTTCGCTCCAACTTGTTGACCTCCTTCAGACAGCACATTGGAATGCCAGTTCAGGCCCTTCCCACGGCCAGTCAACAGGCCATATATTATCAGGGTAATTACCTTAGGAGAATAGATGCCTTTCTAATGCCTCCACATTAACTTTGTGGGACTCCTCTGTGTGCTCTGTCTTCACCATGCCATACCTCACAGATCACGGCCATGAATCCAATAAAGGCGCACACAATGGCACATTTTCCAGCCAGCGGGCAAAGGTAGGGACAGCAGTGGAAGGTCAGCGGGGAGGGGGGCCTACATGTCGCGCCATGAGTAATGTTGTGGCAGTTGAGACACTAATGGCCATCTGCGTAACGCTATAAAGATAGACCGGGCGCCAGACAATTGGTTTATCTTGTGTTTCACATTTGGCGTAGCTCTAAGTGTTTGAAAAATCTCTCCTCTAATTAGGCTGCAGCTATTTCCTCAGCCTCCAACTGTTGTGCAGGTCAACAGAGGAGTCAACACAAAGCCAGGTGTTCAACAGCTGTGTCCGGTGAGGGTTTAAGGCCATCAACCAGCACCTGGTGCCTGAGTGCGTGCGTGTGTGTTTCTATATCTAAAAGGAATAGTTTGCTTATTTGCTTTTTCATATGAGAAGCTAATTTAACAGCACATTATCTCTTGTGTTTACTCAGAGGTTGGACTACTTAGTGCTGCAGTGTGAGACCCATAAGGTGACAATTCTCACAACCCCTTGAGTACACAGGCAAACACACACCCACTCCCACTCCTGACTGACCACCCAAACACAGTGTTTGTATGCCATTACAGCAGCTGCCAATTGGCAGGGCGTTTTGCACCAAAGCATCCTACAATACCGATGACGAGGGGCCATCAAACCCAATGGCGAGCAGGGTTTTTGTGAGATATACGCAAACACCATCCCTCCCTTCTTTTCTTTTCACAGCTGTCTGTCACTCTTGTGTCACTCTGGTCCTCTGTTAACTTAACAACTCCACAAAAACAACGACTAGGAGGAGTGTATTTCTGTGTGTGGTCCAGCAGGATGCACAATGTTTGTTTCAGGCAACAGCACAAAAACAAAAGAAAAAAGAAAGAGAAACCATACAGATGCCTATCGAACAGAATTATATGTGCAATCATTTTTAGTCCCTATTGAAAGGAACCGTTCCCAGTGGCAATTTAGTTTAAATTGTGAGGCTGATTGTCTCCACAATGAAGCTCATAATTGCGCAGAGTGCCAACAATAATGCCATAATTGGTTCTCCTTCAGAAGATAAATACTATTCAAAAGATAAAAGCTATAGGCTCTGTGCTTGTTTTCCTCCACACCATCGTGTTGTGTCGGATAATAGACTGACTCCGACCTTTTCCAGATGTTTTCGAGCTCGTCTGTGAACAAAGCTGCTGTTATGGTACCGTGTAGCCGTTAACGCTACACCATAAGGACAAAGCGTTTGAGTACAGATGTGTGTGTTACATATCTGAAACCCTACAAAAGACAAATATTTTAGTTTCAGAGTAGAAATAAAAAAAACAAACTTACCTCGGCGTTACAGACAGCCACGGCCAGCAGAAGGAGCACAGACACACTTGGCGACATCTGGAGAAGAAAAAAACAGAACAAAGTAAGGTTTTAGCGAAGAGAGACAGGTGATAAAAGTTCAATATTTCCACACGTTTTCACACCAGTTCATCGGTTAAGGTTAAGGCTACTTTCAGTTCTCTACGTTACCATTTTGTTTTAAAAAAAAAAAGGAAAGCTTCTCCGCTCGGAAAATG
>NW_023340095.1:15983322-15984214 GCF_004916995.1 Morone saxatilis | reverse complement strand
ACACACACACACACACTATAGTTACACATATTTAGAAATAACTGTATTTTGCTGAGATTGCTAAACACACTGCTGAATACATACAGTGCTAGTAACCAACATTATAGTAACTGACAAAAACTGCTGCTGTTTATTATTTAATACACAACAGTTCACATATAATCAACTACTGACAACAGTTTAGACCTAATTACAAGTTTAAATGAAATGCTAAATGAAGAATGAGAAATAAACTCACCGTAAGTAGAATAAAGATCACGTAATTCCAATCCTTGAAAAGGGTTGAAATATCTCTCTCACACTCTCTCTAAGCCTTGCAAATGCAAACACAGCTCCTCTCCTCTCGGTTCTGCAAAAAGCAAGACCAGATCTAAACTTCAAACAAGCCATTTATACCTTACCGCCACACAGGTTGAATTCAGCCAATCACAACACAGGGATGGAAGGGGGCGGGGCATCAACATAAACACCTGGAAACACAAGTTGTGACAATGCTTGCAATCTTAACTCTACAACACAATCTCATTTCATAATGACTATAATTGAGTAATTTGATAAGTAACTCAATTGTATTAAAGTTTACAAACACATTAATCACAAAGATAGACAGATTGCCTATTATCTATTGTCCTCCCTGCCTTTACTGAGAGCTGTTGTACTTTTTGTAGTCTGTGGTGGAGCTTGATACGCACAGCAATCATAGAACACAAACAACAAAGCTACAAAATACTTTACCATATAATGAAATTATTTGTTTACTGACACTTATTTATTGTTATAAAGATAAAATTCTTCACACATGTCTGAGTCAATGTTACATTTAAATATATCATTTTAATTCATATGTTTTTGCTTATCACTATACATTATCAATCTAATTACAAATAAAAAC
>NW_023340095.1:15974666-15983297 GCF_004916995.1 Morone saxatilis | reverse complement strand
TGTGTGATTGCGCCGCACACACCGTTCACTAAAACCCATCGTCGACATCCAGATTTTTTAAACAGCATTACAAGAGCCATTACTCCCAAAGCAGGGTCTCATCAAGACACTTATCTTATGTTCTGTATATGGTCCTTCTTCAACTCAAGCTTGCCTGTTCTCTTACTATTAAAAATCTTTGCATCGATCTTAACATTGTGCAGGGACATCTCTTGATTAACTGTATATATTAATGCCTCATTTACCTTGGTCTGTTGGTAGAAAAAAATGCTGCAAACCTAAAATCAAACTCCTGATTCAATTGTTGCTTTTTATACGGTTGCCGTCTTCAATTTCATTTTGTGCAATAAAACACGCTGCCTATGCTGGACGCATTTCCATGAGTTTTATTTCTACTTTTGGATTTCACATTCTGCCCGGAGCAGACTTATTTTTGCGATATTTTGATTTACTCAATTTTTAACTCTGTCCCAGGCGGGTGGTGGAACATTATTCAGATATTTAGTGTTACTCATTTTCCGTTTACTGGTCCCTGGTGAGACTTATTTTTACAATATTTATTTTTACTCTTTTCCTTACTGTTGTCCCTGTGTAAATCATTTGTCAAGATATTTAGTTATACTTATTTTTCATTTTTTCCCTTTATTTGCTGCATAATCATTTTTCATCTTTCTAGAAATTTTCAACCTGTTTTTCCTACTATTTCATTCTTTTTTTGTAAATTATTTTATTTAGCCAAATAGTTAGACACAGACAACTTACTTTGGATTGGGCTTTTACAGCATGTAATGCACTGGCTGTTTTATTACATTTAGTTCAATATTGTTTCTACTACAGGCTACACAAACTGAGGATTGCAAGTCAAAACAAAAACACTACGGTTTTCTTAAAAATTGTACCTACCCATTTGCAATACCCATAAGCAACACTGCATGTTTGGCTGCTGAACACACAACAATCTCATAATGGTTACCAGAGCAATTTTTTATAAATAAATCCCCTGATTTGAAATATTCTGTACATTATCAACTATATTCAAGCCAGCGAACCATCACAGTAAGTGAATTATACTTACTCCAAAAAAGTCTGTGCGCTTGAATCTCAACTTCAGTGGCCCAAACTACCGGACATTGCATTTTGACACGTTTATAGATAGATATTCCTCCATTCCTCTGTGGATGCTTTTGTGTACCAACACAGCCTGACTAATTGCTCTAAAGGAAACAGTTACCATCCCCACAACATATTTTCTCCTTCAGACAAGGAGCACCCAACGGGGACCAACTTATGTACAAATGTAAATCTACTTTCTCTGTCGTCAACATTATAAAACTGGTTTGCCCAGAGTTTCTACAACTTACCACAAAAGCTGTTTAAATTGAAGCGCTTTACTCAAAACATTCACCACAAAACAACATCCCGAATTAGCTTGCAGCATAATCACTGTTTTTAACTTCTTCGATGAAGACACACTCGGTTGAAACTTTTACGCGTTTACATGCAGTTTGGCTGAACAGCGTCACACCTACAACCCAACTGACTTCCCCTGTTTCTATTCACTACCGTTGGACTAGATAACAAATGATTCTGGCGTGCGAACTGGCACTGTGGATTACACATACACCACCCCCCCCCCCCCCCCTGTAATCTCAAACTCTTTGGGAGGTTTAAATGCAGTTGCAATTTTGCAGATGTTGAGCAAAATTCATTCATCCAGACAACAGTTAAAATACACAACAACACTCTTCCCTTCCTTTTTCCATCCACCATTCCCATCCGCACTGCGTGCATGTGAATCAACACAGCAAATACGACCGCCTTCACCAATGATTGCACATGTATTTCACCCAATGTCAGAAAAAACATGTGTGGACTATTTACTAAACATCTATCTAATCCAGATCTTGAGACTGGTTGATTATGACACCAGCACAATCAATCACTTGTCTCCACTTCAATATGTCCAAAAACACAACCGATACTCAAAGTAAACGTTGCCCCATCAATAACAGATTGTTTGGGGCAAATTCAGGACACTAGCAGTTTGCGAAATGCTCATGGTGACATTGCTTTCCCTCAACGCTATTTGTTAAAGTTTATCCCCCCAAAACAACAACCATGTCCAGATTGGTCGTCTGCCACGAAAACACGCTATCAATGGGAGTGTTTTGTACGGCTACCCAAAACTGATAGCCACACACTGAACTCCAGCGTGTCGAAACTGAGAATCTCCCCTGGGGATGGAAGATCCCCTGACAGAATTGCCTTACTCTGTTGAATGCCCGCTCAACTACAGCTGCAGTTGCAACTGTGACATTCAACATCTACATCCTGTCGGCAATGTAGCACTGTCATGTCAGATCTGCCTTCACAGACAAGCTGCTTATGCATACCACTTTGCACCCAAAGACTTCTTATAGATTGTCGATATGCAACATCAGGTCGGGCAGGGATGTGTTAAAAACAGCTACAGACTTTCCAATATTACATGCCAACCAGATGCATCACAAGTACCACAATCAACTACAACAAAGTACCATTGTGGCTCATAACAGGCACTCACGCACCGTTGGAGGTTCAAGAGACACATATCGCATCAGTCAACAAAGTGTTACGTAGTTTTTTCCAAAAAACAGAGTTGTCTTTGCAGCCAAAACCTCCGTAGGAGTGATGACCAATAGCTACATTCCACTTGCCTGACCAAAAACACTGTGCCTGCTTTAATGAAACTACACAGCCTCATTCTTCAAAGCTCATCTCCTATTTGATGCTAGCTACAGACAGCCAACGTCTTGCCTTCTAAACAAAGTTATCACAACTTGCCCTCCCCATGTACACACCAGAGCTATAACATGTTTAAGCGCAGCGCAACACTTGCCACGCAATAGACACATGAGTTGGTTGGTCGGCTGCAACTTTGACAGTCAGCTACCACAAACCATTCAGCAGTGGAGGCCGCAACTCTGACTTTGGTACAGAAACAACAGCCAAGTTGCTTTTCTCTGCCACCTGCAAGGTGAGGCGTTGCATCAACCTTACTTTGATGAGTCTTTGATGGGGCGTTGAATACTACGGCCATGACCTGCTGACCCTCCTCCTTCTCCACAAACCTCTTCCACAGCAGTGCGTAGGATTGATGGCTTGAGGACACCGGACAATCCCCCTAAAAAAACATAACAAAATTACATTAACAAACTGTCGTTTTTGCATTTTGGGCAGAGAAACTTGCTAGTCAATTATACAATAATTTTGTATGTGTATTACACAATTTGTTTGGCCAAAGGACACATGCACATAGAATTAAACTGAATTAAGAATATAAGTGTACTAACCCCTCCTTTGCAACTCACTCCACAACATTGGCAAGGTGTCAGCCTGGGAGACACCTCCTCAAACACTGGTTGATGCCTTGACCTGTTTACGGAAACAAAACCATGTGTTTTCTTATTGTTTTCGAATAATTGGCAAAGTACTAAACAAGTCAAGTAAGAAATCTTGATTATTGGTGCCTACCATTTATACTGTGCAATCACTGATTACATTAATGAAAATAAGGACAAACCTGCGCAATTGCAAGTTCTCCTCTTGCCAGGCAACACGTTCTCACTCGTTGCTCCACACTTGGTGTCTGATTAAAGAAAATAAAACACAATTTTAGAACAGATAAGGGTTTTGGGGAAAGAATAGGAGTTTTAAAAGACCCCAATCAACACATTTTCAGACTTACCGTTGTGTCTTTGTGGAACAGGCTGGGCAGTCAGGGCTTCAAGGAGATGCAGCTGGAACCACGGCATCATTGAGCCAAACATGGAAGTGCTGAACACACAGGATTCAGCTGGGGATGAAACACTTCTTCAGCTAATGATTGGAACATCCACCACCTTTTGAAATAAACATAAAAACAGAATATTAGTCACAGTTGCTTTATCAGTAAATCAATGTGCATAGATATTACAATCATATACTATGTTAAAATTAATGTTCGTTCACAAAACGCTTGATTGCTGACCACACGCCTTTTTGAATGGACTACGAGCTGTTCCGCAGATTGGGATTCCTCATGCAATGACAAATAACAATTATTGGATCTAAAATGAATGCATAGTGAACGTTTTTTTGAATTGCAATTATGAAACTATTTTGAAATATCAGTGGGAAAAACACAAGGTACAGTATCAAATATTACCTTCTTGCCGTTCACCATTTCCATCCACACATACGAATCAGAGGGGAGACGAAGGGGAGACGAAGGGGGGAGACTCCTTCAAATCAACCCTTGGGAGGGGGGGTCCTTGACCTGGTGGACTGATGGTTCCGGGCATCCGCGCCTTTTTGGTGACTGGCACCTCCAGTTGCTTGCTAGGCAGCATCCACAAGCAACTTGGCAAAAATGCCCATTGCCCTTCCTCATCGCTCAAAGGTGAACGTAAAATTTAGAATAATACATTTCACTAAAAACAACATTAACTTTCAAATTAAATATTACTAAAATTAACTACAAATAAGTGTAAGTGACAACCCTCCTTGCCACACAGGTAAATGCTACTTTACACTAATCTCTGACCCACAGATCCACAGCTCACTGAATGGGGAAATGTTCAAACGGTGGAGTAGGTACGCAATAACCTAAGAAATGAAAAATACATATAAATCATTTAATATACTCACATATATCAACAAAGTTAAGAAACCATAAATCATTGTAATACATGAGAGAATTTGATTCATTAAAACATCTAACAAACATCTATTTGAACATACCCATTGATCTTGGCCACAGAATGAAACTGCCGACTCCATGGGGCTTCTGCCCGTCTCTGGCGCACATCCAGCCGTGGAACAAAGGTCCACACAAACACCTAAAACCACAATAACAGATTTAAATACAAAATCTACTTTGTTAAAATGACATTCCATTTAAATTCACGTACGCGTACTGCAAACACCATCATTGTACCGCATTTTAATTACTGAACAGAAAAATGTAATTGTCTTACAGAATAAACAAAATAACTGTACATTATTGCCATACGGATCGATGGTGCGCTGAATCAAAAGCTTGCCGGAAACTCTTCTTCCGGCCCACTTCAATGGGTACTGGCTGGGTCGTTCAGGTTGTTGCCGGGGGCCAAAATGCACACTTGCATCGGGGAAGCCCGTGAGGCAGCAGCGTCGCGGTGGATAAACTCGGGTCCTCAGATTGACGCGGCGCTGGCCCCTGCGGGTCGACAATGATCAAAGGAAAGATTTCCCTTTGAAATTTCCCCGACCGGCTTCCATTCTGCAAAGGGCGCATTTGATGGAATACCCGATGATAAGGACGAACTGGAAAATAGAAAATAGAGAAAACCATATTAGAATCCACGTTTTTACTCAGAACATTTGGAATAAATTCTTAAAACAATAAAATACCTTTTTATCAGCAGAATGAGGCAGGAACAAACGCTGTGTGTCTTCCCAGACACAGACACTGATACTGTTTCACACGACGCGTGTCCTAGTACCACGGCGTATTGACAGAATGACAAATATTACTTCTTCTTAGATGACACAAATATTGACCTCATTTACATTAAAAAAACTTCACTGCTGCCACATTAGAACTTGATGAAAAATGGAAATAAACCAAACTGGGCTACATACGTGGAACAAACTCAGCGACTTGGTGGTAGCATGCTCCACATCGGCTGGTCGCCGGCCTGCCTCTCTCCTTTCTTGCGGCCTGAGAAAGACGGTAGGATTTGCCACTTGCATCTACTAAATCATATAAACCATATAAGAATTATAAAGAGCTAATGAAACCTGTACATGAAACATATTCTGGCATCATCTTACTACAACACTAGCAGTAAAGGTCAGCTGGCCATGTGGCAAACCATGATAAACACAGTTGCTGTACACATTCACAGGATTTGACACACAGATGCCTAATAATAGCTGCTGTTGATTGCTTGACAAAGCCCTGCATGGGTTCACAGCACATTACACATTGTTTTCAACTAATGGAAGACAGAATTCACTTAGACAAAGAGAGCAGAACCAAAGTGTGCCAATTCTGAAACGTGTTATACCATGACTCGGTAACAAGGCGTGATAGGGGTGTGGTATCAGAGAGTGTACCTTTCATCATACACAGATTCAACTCATTCAACACACATTTATTGAAACAATGGGCTTTAGCTATGCTAATGGTTGTTGAGTTTAACATTCATCATTACATTCAAAAGCAGAGTTAGAGGACTGCAAAACAACCACTTGAAGCCTACTAATAGCTACTGTGGTGACTTTATCTTACCAACCTGTACAGCTGTACTTTACATTTACAATTACACTTCATCTCTGCTACTCTATTTCCTTTCTACAAACTTCCACATTAGTCCATTAGTTGCCTAAAGACAAAAACATAATGTCCAGTGTAGAATAGGATATCTATAGTTATTACACACACACCACACCACACCACACACACTATAGTTACACATATTTAGAAATAACTGTATTTTCTGAATTGCTAAACACACTGCTGAATACCATACAGTTGCTAGTAACCAACATATAGTATACTGTGGACAAAAAACTGCTGCTGTTATTATTTAATACACAACAGTGCACATATAATCAACTACTGACACAGTTTAGACCTAATTACAAGTTTAAATAAATGCTAAATGGAAGAATGAGGAAATAAACTCACCGCTAAAGTGAATAAAGATCACGTAATTCCAATCCTTGAAAAGGGATTGAATATCTCTCTGCACACTCTCTTCTAAGGCCTTGCAAATGCCAAACACAGCTCCTCTTCCTCTCGGTTCTGCAAAACAGCAAACCAGATTAAAACTTTCAAACAAGCGGCATTTAACCTTACCGCCACACAGGTTGAATTTCAGCAATGACAACACAGGAAAATGGAAGGGGCGGCGGGCATCAACACAAACAGCCTGGAAACACAAGTCTGCTGAGCAATGCCTTGCAATCTTAAGTCTACAACACAATTCTCATTTCATAATGACTATTAATTGTAAACTTTGAATAAATTAGTAATCAATGTATTAATTCAAACACATTAAATCACAAAGTAGACAGATTGCCCTATTATCTATCGTCCTCCCTGCCTTTACTGAGAGTGGTGTACTTTTTTTGAGTCTGCTGGTGAGCTTGATAGGCACAGCAATCATAGAACACAAACAAACAAAGCCTACAAAATACTTTACCATATAATGAAATTATTGTTTACTGACACTTATTTATTGTTATAAGATAAAATTGCTCACACATGTCTAGTCATAGTGTACGTTTAAATATATCATTTTAATTCATATGTTTTAGCTTATCACTATACATTATCAATCTAATTACAAATAAAAACACAAATGACTGGAAATTAGGTTCTTTTAAAACTACAATCTGTGCAGACTATTCACAATACAAAGGTGTCAATTGAACATTCATACACAATAACACCAAACACATAATTGTTAACTACATTTCCCAAAACTGATATCTTTACAGGAAATACACATTGACCAGTAAGGACTCATTATTTACTCATTTCAAATAACCTACATTGATGCTGAAGCTTATTATCCATATGCATATGTGAAAATCTGTAGGTTACTTTGCTTCTTCATGAAAGTCTGTGGTTAAGATAACCTTTGTCATACTAATCTTTCATGTACATTTCTGTAATACAAATATATGAGCTAGCAGTACACAATTCATATACATGGCATTTACATTCCTTAAACTCACCTACATTACTGAGTGAAAATAATGCATTTTTAGCACATCGGCAGTACTCATATACATCTCTAAATACATGTAACTCTTATGAGAAATAATTAATGCTATTATTCATCAGCGCACTGAAGAAATAAATGATACTGACCATGAGATATAAACCCACCTTACAAATAATTCAAATTAAATGGCTGAAAATGCTGGTCATCACAAGATGAAGTGTTGAATTTGTTTGTGAACACCACTGATAACTAAAGACCACATTGTTTTCATAGAAATGCACACAATAGCTCCTCTCATTTGTGTTTACACAAAAAAAGCAGCACCAAACTGACCACTTGTAAGACTGTGTACTTCACTTGTACAAGGTGTGATAGGCTGTGGAACTCAGACAGTGTACCTTTCTTTCATACACAGATTACAATTTATACACGCATGAGAGACTTTAGCTATGTAAATGGTTGCCTGATGCTCATCATTGCAGTGATAGGGTGTGGCACTCACACAGTGAACCTTTCTTTCATACACAGATTACAACTTCTAACAAGTGACTGACATTAGCTATGTAAATGCTGTCTGATGCTCATCATTGCAGACAAAAGACAGTAATTGACTGAAACACCCATTGCAGCTGCTCAACATACTGTTGTTCACCATATCTACACTATCTATAGTTTAACCTAACTGAGTTACAATAACACAGTAACTCATATTTCCTGTGGATCAACCTCAATCTTACAACTAAAGCACTAACACTAACATTTCTGAAGATTTAAAATTAACTTCCACATTCTAAAAATATTAGTCATTATTAATCTAATTTCTTCAATTCATATTTCATTACTACACATACACCTTGATTGTCAGGCACAGTTAATGTTTTTCTGTCCTGTT
>NW_023340095.1:15968146-15974641 GCF_004916995.1 Morone saxatilis | reverse complement strand
ATGACGGCCTTAGATGTGACATCTATAAGGAGGTAGATTTAATGAAGCTTGGTTGAATGAGTTTTGTAGGAACAAAGAGTGTGGCGAGAACAGGAATAGTAATAGTCAGTAGATGTATGGTAAATGGTAATGAATGACAGTATATGTGCTGGCTGGAGGAAGGATAGAAGCTTCTGACATGACAGACAACAGCATTGTATGTTTCAAGGGACACTTGTCTTATGCCTGTTGACATTGGTCAAGAAGACATCTGATCAATGTATTTTTGATAACTAACATCGATCATTTGATTACCCTCAAACTGAAACTATGTTTCGAATATGAGGATGGTTTCTTTCTGACAGTCTTGTCCCAAGTGTCGTGGGCACCATTTATGGGCTGTTTGTTCTCCTCTGGTTTTCACCAACCACTATGCTAACTAGCCCACTGACAGGTTAATGGCCAAATGTTAAACATGAACGAGCTAGGTAAACAATCGGCAGCAGCTAGGAGTCGACAGTTTCTAGTCAAGTTGCATTATGAGTATAATCGTAACTGGAAATTACATGTCCAAACGCGAAAGTAGTCTACGGTGAGAATGTGTATGTGGCGAGGAGAGGGCAAGGGAGGGGGGCTGGGGTGTAACACGTACTGCAGAGGCAAAATCGATAATTTGACTGCCCTCGGACTGAAACTTTATTCGACAAGTATGATGGATGGTTTCTTTCTGAAGCAATCTTGTCCCAAGTGTGTGGGGCACAATCTCCTGGGCTGTTTGTTTGTTTTCATCTGGTTTTCACCGATCAGCCCCACTGGACAGGTTAGATATAACATGAGGCTAGTAAACAAGTTGCAGCAGCTAGTCGAAGTTTCAGTCAACATATAGCACAGATAACGTTTAAAATACAGCTTTATTATAATTGCCAATTCCCCCGCCTGGGCAAAAAACGGCTGCAGGTCATTTAAGAGAAGTGACTTACCTCAGCAAAGGTAGATACTCCAGAGGTGAGACAGACGGCATTCGCGGCGATCGTTGCGCGTCGAACTATAACGCCTTTAACGATTGTCTGTGGGAGGATGGCTCAACACTTGGTCGGTGACCACGCCTGCCCATTGGTCTGTTGAGGAGGACTCGCTCAACCATTTGGATCGCGCTCAACTTTGCTTCAGCATTGCTCGACATTGGATCGTTGAGCAGGGGATAGGAACGTTGGTGGGAGGATTCGGCCTGGGAATACCAGGTGCTGTAAGCCTTCATTTCTCTTAAGCAACGAGAGGCGTGCCGCTTCTTCACTGTTGTAGGACCATACACTTTGAATAATAATAGATAATGTAACCACTGAACGATTCAATTAGATAACACTCGTAAATGGGGCACACCTCCGTTATCTAGTTGCTGGAATAATCCGGAGGAAATTAAACATAGATCTTATCAAATAATTTAGATTCAATATTCAATATTCAATTTTCAATCTCATTTCTAAAGTAGGTGAATCTTTCCACGGATTCCTCGATGTTCCCCGCACAAAATCAAGGATGCACAGACTCAGACATAGGTTAAAGTATTTACTATATTTATTGACTAAATAATAATAGTGGTACGTATGACGATAGATAAGAAATGGAGTGAATATGTAGATACACAAACAGACAAACAACCAGATATGGGACAATGAATGAGAGACTATGATATAGAGTTCAAGTAGCGAGTGGATGATGAATTTGTAATCGGGTGGGCAAAGATGTTAATGATATGTAACGAAGTATTAGGAAAGTTTACCAACCTAGATAAAAAAAAAAAACCTCTAATGTCCTAGGACGATGCTGACAGGTTATAGACGGTTGACACAAACTGCCTGTTTCATCGTGTGTGAACCAGGGCGAGTGTGTGCAAGTTTAAGCCACTTGTCGTTAGATATGTGAGTGTAGAACAGTGGGTGGTTTGGTGTGCGTGTTTGGGTGTTTGCTTGGTTGGTTGTGTCTGTCGGTCCGGCGTTGTGCGCAGAGCAGTGATGTGTGCGCCGCGTGTGTCCATGCAAGTCGTGCTTGAAGTTCCCAGATCCCGAAACGACACCAACGCGTAGCATGCTGCCTGGCGCCCGTGTGACGGGTGTTTCGAGTGCCGGCCTCCTGTGGTGCGGATATGGCTGGGAGATAAAAGTTGGTCCGCTGGAAACAGTCGTGTTGTGGGTTCAGTGCTGAGCGACCTGGGGGTGGCCTGCGGGCTCGTGCTCTTCTGGGTTATGGCCTGTTCGCCGGCAGAGTCTTTCAAAACCTTCAAGAGTGGTGCCCATGCAGGCTGCTCAGAATGTGGACTTACTGCTTACTCTCGTCTACTAAAACGGGGAACAAAACGCTGCCTGTGCAGAATCCTCCGTCGTCACTAAATCCAAGAAGTTGATAGTTAAGTCGCAGCGTGTTTGTGAGTGTCGATAAATCCGGCGATTATTTACGAGGTAGGTAAATTTCTCGGCGGTTCTGGAGCTTTCAATATAAAGGTACTGAAATTCAGGTATACAAAGATATTATCAGGTGATACGAAAAACAAACTTAGGGAATGAAGCTGTAAGCATAAGTATAAGATTTGTTTTAAAAATGGAATGAAGTAAGAAGAATGTGAGATAAGTAAAGGAGTGAAGAGAGAGTGAGGTCCGAAGAAGGACGTGAGCCAGATGCTATATCCTGGGGGGGGGTGACCGCGCATCAACTTGGTCTCTAGTGGCTCTTTTGATTTGAATATTCGTAACTTGCTAAAGTTGAGGGGATAATATCCGGTTTAATTAGATCATGATTGTTAACATGTTTGACTATGATCTAACATTGACGTTAACCGAACATTGTGGTGGCATTAAAATTTGTGTAACGTGATCAACATGATTAAAACGCACTCGTCTTTGACACAATACCTCTTATGGCTAGTGAGTCAGATTTTAGCACCCAAAGATGGCCTGTTCTCCATCAAAAACTTCAGAATTTTAGACATGGAATTGTAACTTAGTTTCGGTTTCAAATACCGCAAAGCCTGCTTGATGCGCATACTATCCACATACTGGTACTCATAATGCCCTTTGTATGTGAGCTTGCGCTTCAGTTTTACTGGTAGCAAAGATCCTTCCATGTCCAAACGCGGCAGCAAATTGCTCGTCTGCACAATGTTAGCAGGAACACACGTTACAGGCCCATGGACGCCATTTTGCCCACCTTTAGGCAACGCCAGCAGCTTCATGAACGGAATATGCAGCGCAATTAAATGTTGCTCTAAAGTATTCAAACATGCCAATTCTGGTGGAATAAAACACGTCGCCAAATTATTTAAAGCACATTCAGGTGGCATTATACCTCTACTAATTTTAGCGTGACAGCTGAAACAAATCCACAACTTACCCCTAGCTGTATCTAACCACTGACAAGGCAATACACAATCTGTACTACATTTATGCAAATACTCTTCACTAATACATCTACACATCTACCTGCAATTAAACCTATTTCTTTTCTTGTACTATAATCCTTCCTTCTACAAGGTAAAACTTGATGACGAAACAACCCTCTAAAGCACACACAACAGACAAAATCCGGGCCATCATTTACTTTAGCCAAAAAGTGCTTCATAACTACATCAAACTCATTCAATGTTGCTTTTATACGTTGCCTCTTCAATTTGATACGTGCAATAACACGCTGCCTATGCTGACGATTTCCATATTTCTTTCTACTCATGGATTTCAAATTCTGCCTGTGCAAATTATTTTGATGGTATTTTATTGTTTTCATTTTCTTTACTCTGTTCCTGTGTGAAACATTTGTCTGATATTTTATTTTACTCATTTTCTTTACTCTGTCCCTGTGTGAAACATTTGTCTGATATTTAGTTTTACTCATTTCCTTCAATTTTTCCTTGTACCAATTTTTTCCCTGATAATTCATTTTCATCTTTTCTAGAAATTTTTGCCTGTTTTCCTGATATTTGATTTGTTTCTGTAACTTCTTTTTCCTTACCAAATACTTAGACGGAGACTTAACATTTGAGCTAAGATGCAATTTCTTTGGGGATTGGGCTTCTACACATAATGTACTACACTGCTGTTCTATTACATTTTGTTCAATAATTTCTACTTCAGCTTCACAAATTGAGGATGCAACTGAAGTCAAACTGTCTGCACAAACAACACTACGTTCTCTAAAATTGTACCTAGACCCACCCACTTTGCAATACCCATAGCAACACTGCATCTTTGGCTGCTGAACACAAACAACAGTCTCATAATGGTTACCATTACAATTTTCTAAATAAATTCCCTGATATGACAACGGCCTGTACTTACAACTATATTCAAGCCAGCGACCGTCACAGTAAGTGAATATACTTACTCCAAAAAAGTCTGCTGCTGCTTGAATCTCTACTTCAGTGGCCCAACTACCGACATTGGCCATTTTCAATATTGTGAGATATTCCTCCATTGAAGAATACTCAGATCTAAAAATACCACCATTGGCTTTCAAATGCTTTACGACAGCAAGTCTAATTTTTCTGTGATGCTTCTGTGTACCACCAAAAGGGGTTAGGGAGGGAGGGATGTAGAAAATGGGTCAAGGAGGGAGTGAGCGGAAATGAGGTGAGTTCGAGGCGTGGTCTTTATTCCCGAACCTAGTTATAAAACTCCATTTTGCACAGAGTTTCTACAACTTCACCACAAAGCGGTTTAAACTGGAGGGCTTTACTCAAAACATCACCTACAAAAACAACATCCGAATTAGCTGCAGCATAATCACTGTTTTTTAACTTCTTCGATGAAGACACACTCGTTGAAACTTTACGCTTTACACTTGTGCAGCCAACCGTTGGCTGAACAGGTAAACTACAACCCAACTGACTTCCCCTGCTTTCTACTACAACTTTTGAACTGGATAACATATTACTGGGTAGAACTGGACATCTGTGGATTACAAACACCAGCAATCTCAAACTGTTTGGGAGGTTTAAATGCAGTTGCAAATTTGCAGATGTGAGCAAATACATCATCCAGACAAGTAAAATACACAACAACACTCTTCCCTCTTCCATCCACCATCCCATCCGCACTGCGTGCATGTGAATCAACCACAGCAAAACGACCACCTTCACCAATGATTGCACATGTATTTCCACCCAATGTCAGAAAACATGTGTGATATTTACTAAACATCTTATCTAATCCAGATCTGAGACTGGTGATTACACCAGCATCAATCAGATCACCTGTCACTACATCAATGTCTCCAGAAACATAATCCCCGTACTCAAAGTCAAATGTCTGTCCATCAATAACAGACTGTTTGGGCAAATCTGGAACACTAAGCAGTTTCGAACCTTCACTGGTGACATTGCAATTTTCATACATGTCAGTCATACGTGTCTTGCGGGCTGATTCTGGGGGGCGTGGCTAAGGCATTTTGCGACACCCTTCTACGGGACTAAGACAGTACCTTAGCATTATCCACAACTGAATTTTGTGCAAAGTTTCATGAGTTTTCGGGCATGTTTAGCCCCCCAAAAAGTGTTAAAATGGTAACAGGAAAGCTAAAAATAACATAAAATGTTATCGTCATCATCCTAAGGAACTTAATCTGCTGGAAGATATACATAAAAGTAAAAAAAATACTTTTCCTTTCACCACTAGGTGGCGCTCTCAATATTAATGAATATTAGTGAATATTATCACATAGATGTGTTCAGGGCGGGACTCTTATCAGGCAAGTGAAGTTTGGAGCCGATTGGACAATGTACACTCAAGTTATAGCGACTTTGTGTGTTCTGGTGGTACATCAAAGTTTGATGCCACGCCACAGACACTCCCTTTAACAAAAACTCACCACAATCATTACATATCATCAACATGTTTTGCATTTCCCGACTAGATTTCAGCTAGATCTGATCAACCTGCTAGGAGTAGAACATGGAAGTATAAAACATAACATTTCCTTTCACCCACGGTAGTGGGCACTCTCATAATTACTGAATATTATCACATAGACGCTGTTCAGGGGCAGACTTCTTAATCAAACATGTAAAGTTTAGTTGAGATCAGATCATGTTCGCTGAAGTTATGAAAAATCCCTCTTTCATGGCGAGTCGTTGAAATTCCACGCCACGCCACAGGCACGCCGTTTGACGGAATGTCGTAAATAGCACAACTTTTAATCATTAATCTTTAGTTGGCTGTGTCCAAATCTGAAGACGATCCGATCATTTCCCTAGGAGGAGTTTGTTAAAATACAACATGTGCAAATCGCCAGAAATGGCCGCTAAATCCAAAATGGCCGACTTCCTGTTGGGTTTGGGATATGGCGCCCACTGAATTTTTTGTTTGTCTAGATAAGAGCTACGCGTGTGCCAATTTTTATGCATATCGGTGAAAGGGGCCCTGGATGGTACAGTTTATGGGCCCTGAGGGGCCATTTTGCCATGCTCATAGTTGGCCCTCAAATCATGTTTGTCGTGTTTGTAGCGCCCCCTACAGGATTTAAAAAAAGCAG
>NW_023340095.1:15960028-15968046 GCF_004916995.1 Morone saxatilis | reverse complement strand
TGGACATGGTTGTTGTTTTGGGGGATAAACTTTACAATACGTTGAGGGACAGCAATGTCACCAGTGACGTTTCGCAACTGCTTAGTGTTCCTGATTTGCCCAAACAATCTGTTATTGATGGGCAAACGTTTGACTTTGAGTATGGGGATTGTGTTTTTGGACATATTGATGTGGAGACAAGTGATCTGATTGATGCTGGTGTTGTCAGCAGTCTCAGATCTGGATTATTAAAGATGTTTCTTAAATATGACACATGTTTTCTTACATTGGGTGGTAATACATGCGCAATCATTAGTGAAGGTGGTCGTTTTGCTGTGGTTGATTCGCATGCGCGCAGTGCGGATGGGATGGTGGATGGAAAAGGGAAGAGTGTTGTTGTGTATTTTACTTGTGTGGATGATGTATTTGCTCACATCTGCAAATTTGCAACTGCATTTAAACCTCCCAAAGAGTTTGAGATTACTGGTGTATGTGTAATCCACAGATGCCCAGTTCCACCCAGTAATTTGTTATCCGGTCCAACGGTAGTAATAGAAAGCAGGGGAAGTCAGTCGGGTTGTAGTTTAGCTGTTTCGCCAACCATGTTGTTCCGATAAATGTGTAAAGCCGCTAAAGTTTTCAAACAGGCCTGCTATGTTAAGGTAGGTGATATGCTGCAGCTACATTCGTGATGTTTTTCTTTGTAGGCTGATGTTTGAGTGGCCCTCTAGTTTAAACCCGTTTGTTGTGCAATTGTAGAACTTCATCTTAAATGTGACTCAGAGAAGCTAATTTAGTTCTACAGAAGTTGTTCATTGGCTGCTCCCATGTCGAGGGAGAAAATAGTTGGGGATGGTAACTGTTTCTTTAGAGCAGTTAGTCAGGCTGTGTGTGGTACACAAAAGCATCACAGAAAAATTAGACTTGCTGTCATAAAGCATTTGAAAGCCAATGGTGGTATTTTAAGATCTGAGTATTCTTCAATGGAGGAATATCTCACAATGTCAAAAATGGCCAATGTCGGTAGTTGGGCCACTGAAGTTGAGATTCAAGCAGCAGCAGACTTTTTTGGAGTAAGTATATTCACTTACTGTGATGGTCGCTGGCTTGAATATAGTTGTAAGTACAGACCGTTGTCAAATCAGGGGATTTATTTAGAAAATTGCTCTGGTAACCATTATGAGACTGTTGTTTGTGTTCAGCAGCCAAACATGCAGTGTTGCTATGGTTACTGCAAAGTAGATGTGTCTTCTTCAGGGGGGTACCAGCTTAGGCAGAAACAGTCAAAAAATAAGTTGTGTAGTTGTAGAAGATAATGTTACAGAATCCAACTTAAATGTTCAAGCACAGACTCCAATTATTAAATCTTATTCTCCTAAGTATCAAAGGAAAAAGTCTTTATGTATGAAAGTGAAATATCAGGAATGTATTGAAAGTATCACAATGAAATATTTGCTAAATGCTGTGTATAGACAAAAACTTAAGGAATTGAGTAAAAAGAAATATCAGACAAATTCTTCACATAGGCAGACAGTTAAGGAATTTAGTAAGAGTAAGTACAAGACAAATCGTTCACATAGGAAGGCAGTTAAGGAATTTAGTAAGAGTAAGTATCATGGAAATCCCGAACATAAGAAACATGTTACAGCAGGTAATAAACTGAGAATGCAGCAAATGAAAGAAAAGGCACAGCAGTTTGATTTTGTTATGGAGCAGTTTTTAGATAAAGTTAAGGAAGGACCAGATTTTGTGTGTTGTGTCTGCCATAGATTATTGTTTAGACATCAGGTTTTAAATTGCAAAAGAGATTATAATCAGAGAAAAGCAATAGCTTCAATTGCAGATAAATGTATAACCGAAGATTATTTACACAAATGTAGTAAAGACTGTGTAAGGCCGTGTCAGTGGTTGGGTACAGCTCGAGGTCAGTTGTGGATTTCTTACACGTGTCATGGTAAGATTAATAAAGGTGTCATGCCACCAGAATGTTCAATGAATAATTTGAGTGTGCATGCCATTCCACCAGAATTGGCTTGTTTGAATAGTCTAGAACAACATCTGATTGCTTTACATATTCCGTTCATGAAGATGTTGGCATTACCTAAAGGTGGGCAAAATGGAGTACATGGGCCGGTAACATGTGTTCCAGCTAATATTGTGCAGACTGACAATTTGTTGCCGCGTTCTAATATGGAGGGATCTTTGTTGTGTGTCAAACTGAAGCGTAAGCTAACCTATAAGGGTCATTATGAATATCAGTTTGTGGACACTATGCACATAAGGCAAGCACTGCAATATTTAAAACGTTCAAATATTCATTATAAAGATGTAGAGTTTAATGAAGCCTGGCTAAATGAACTTTGTAGAGAAGAAGATAATGAGGTTTTAGAAAAGGGCAGTGATAGTAAGGTAGAAAGTGGTGAAGCATCTATAGATGTAGGTGAAGATGAGCTTTTGCATGACAGACAACAGCATTGTATGTTTCAGGATACATGTCTAATGCCTGTTGATGTTGGTCAGGAAGCGCTGGATCAGTATTTTGATAATGTTTTGAATCTGGCACCAGCCAAGGTAATATCCTGCTGAGGGACTTGGTTGTACATAAACACAAATGAAGCCAAATGCCTTCCTGTGTTATTTTCCCAGGGGGAGAGATACTTATCATCAACATAGGTGGGAGCCATCGGTCTTGACACTTGTTCGGCGTTACTTTAACAATAGGATTTTACACGCTAGATGTAGGGGTTTGCGCTCAGTACATGTCTGAGGTTCAACAGGTTGTGTCAAATGTATCAATAGCATTACGGAAAGGGAAAGGGGGCCGTTCTTCCCAAAAAGTTGAGAAAATGAGGATTCTTTGAGGAAGTTATTGGAATTTGATGATGGTATCGCTTTCTTAAACCTATTAGAGGTACCCCATCTTTTTGGCAGGGAGTGCAGCGTGACCTGTTGGCCTGTGTCCGTCAACTTGGCATCCCTACGTGGTTTTGTTCATTCTCCGCCGCTGATATGCGGTGGAAGAATCTTTTGAATAGTATTTTGAAACAGGAAGGTAGAACAGAAACAGCCGAAGATTTAGAGTGGGCAGATAGGTGTGATTTGTTGCGCCGCAATCCTGTAACTGCGGCAAGAATGTTTGATTTTCGCTGGCATTGTTTTCTGAAAGAGGTCCTGATGTCTGTCTCAGCCAATTGGTAAAATTAAGGACTACTTTTACAGAGTGGAATTCCAGCAACGTGGTTCACCACATGTCCATTGCCTCTTTTGGATTGAAGATGCCCCAATAATAGATAAAAACACAGATGAAGAAGTAGTTCAGTTCATTGATAAATATGTAACTTGTGAATTACCGTCAGAAGACGAAATGCTATTGGACATTGTTAAATCTGTGCAACAGCATTCAAAGCGACATTCAAAATCTTGTAAAAAGAGAAACACTGTATGTCGTTTTAATTTTCCTAGGCCACCATCAGCTAGGACATTTATATCTCATATTGATAATGAAGAAAATGAGGAAGTGTGTAAGTGTAAGATAGATAAATCAAAGAACATTAAACAATGTACATGTAAAAATCAGGGTGGGGAAAAATCTGACAAAATGAAAAAAGAGGTTGCACTGAAAATTCTTTCTGACATTAAGATGGCTCTTGCAGATGACAATGCTAGCTTTGACACTGTAGAAAAATTGTTTGGACATGCACGTGTAAATCAAACACTTTTTGAAATGGCGTATAATAGTGTTGGTAGAAAGACTGAGGTTGTGTTGAAAAGGCAGGCTAATGAAGTTTGGATTAATCAGTATAGCAAACCACTATTAAAGTGCTGGAATGCTAATATTGATATCCAGTATGTTGTTGATGCCTATGCGTGTGTAGTTTATATTATTTCCTATATTTCTAAAGCAGAAAGAGAGATGGGATTGTTGTTAGGAAATGCACAGAGGGAGGCAGCAAAGGATGGTAATGTTAATGCTAAAGATGCACTGAAAAATTTAGGTAGTGTGTATTTACACAACAGAGATGTGTGTGCTCAGGAGGCAGTGTATAGATTAACAGGTATGCATCTGAAAGAATGTTCTAGAATCGTCCAATTTGTGCCTGTAGGGGACAACGTTGTTAAAATGAGTCTGCCTTTAAGTGTGTTAAAACAAAAAGGCATTATCACATGATCTTACAACTGAAGATATGTGGATGACTAGTTATGTTGATAGGTATAAGAATAGGCCAAGAGATGGTACTTTTAATGATATGTGTATGGCAACATTTGCTTCGGAGTATCGAATTATGTGTAAAAAACAAACCTCCGTTAATAGAATTCAGTTAATCAATAATTGTGGTTTCATTTTGAAAAGAACACGTACGCAACCTGCAGTGGTTCGTTACGTGCGCTTTTCAGAAACAAAACCCGGAACTGTTCTATCAGAGTATTTTGCAGTTGTTTATGCCGTACCATGAAGATGCTCAGCTCAAACCAGAAGGTTTTGAGACTTATGAGCAGTTTTACAGTCATGGTCATGTCAGATTAGGTGATGGACCATTACAATTAGTGAAGACGGTAGTTGATTTGAATAGAGGCAAATTTGAGATTGATGCCAAAGTGTTGGATAATATCCAAAATGATATTGATAGTGATGGTGTTGTTGAAGATGCATGGTGCCAGCTTTGCCCAGAGCAAGAATTAGAACGATTAGAGTGCATAGACTTGCTTAGAAATGAAAAACAAACAGTGGATGAGCACATAGAAAATATACCAGATTTAGCTGTTAGTAGGGAGCAAGTTGCACATTTAGAGAAGAGAAATAACATTCTGTGCAGAAGTTGATTCTGGCATACTTAGATCTCTAAATGAGACACAGAGTGTAATTTTTATCAGGTTAGAGATTGTGTTTAGATAAGGTAATGGGGAAAAAGCCAGACCCATTACATGTGTTTGTTACAGGTGGGGCAGGGACAGGTAAGAGCCATTTGATAAAGGCTATTCAGTATGAGGCTATGAGGTTGTTGTCGACTGTGTCTCATCATCCAGATGATGTTACTGTTTTGCTAACAGCTCCAACGGGGATAGCTGCGCACAATTTACATGCAGCTACTATTCACCGTGCATTTAGCATTGGTAAAGATGTACGTCTACCTTACACGCCTTTGGGTGAGGAAAAGGTTAATTCTTTACGTGCTAAATACAGTAGTTTGCAGATTTTGATAATTGATGAAATCTCCATGGTGGATCATAAACTCTTGGCTTACATCCATGGAAGATTACGGCAGATAAAACAATCTGGTGACTTTTCCCCGTTTGGAAATGTTAGTGTGATTGCGGTAGGAGATTTTTATCAGTTGCCTCCCGTTAAAGGGAAACCACTGTATGTAGACAATATAGGGTGTGATTTGTGGTCTAGCTTATTTAAGATAGTGGAATTAAAAACTATAGTTCGTCAGAAAGATGTTGTGTTTGCAGAGTTGCTGAATAGGGTTAGAATACATTCAAAGGGTGTTCCAATGTTAGAGGGTGATATAAATATATTAAAACATTGCGAAACTGGTGAAGTCTGCTCAGCTTTACACATTTTTGCTACAAATAAACAGGTAAATGAGCACAATATGCAGCATCTATTTAACACGTGTCCTGAGTATGTTACAATAGTTGCTCAAGATTTTGTTAATAGCAAGAAAACAGGCAAGCTTGAGCTGATGAAGGGACAGCATAGTAGGACATATAATACGTGTTTAGATGAGGTGCTGCTTTTGGGGAAGGATGCCCGCGTCATGTTACTTAAAAATATAGATGTCGATGATGGTTTGGTTAACGGCGTGTGTGGCATTGTAACAGATATAGTTTATCCAGACACTGGTAAGTTTCCTCGCATGGTCTATGTTAAATTTGATGACCCTGAAGTTGGCGCACAGAGGAGGAAACGCTGTGCAAATACTGTAGTGGTTGACATGGGTTCCACAGGCATTGAACCTGAGGAGGAAAGGGTCACAAATAAAGGTGGAATGCGTCGGCAATTTCCTGTGAAACTTGCGTGGGCTTGTACAGTACATAAGGTACAAGGTCTTACTGTGGACAAAGCTGTTGTGTCCCTTAAAAGAATATTTGCACCTGGGCAGGCTTACGTGGCTTCAAGTCGGGTTAGGACTTTGTGCCTTGTCATATTTTTGACCAAGAAGGGAGACATGTTATCAATTGCATCCTTAATGCTATCCTTACAATATATAGATTTCTGCTCAAAATCTTTAACAATCAAACCTGACAAATTCAGTACACAGACCTTTAATGTGTTTATCATGAATGTCCAAAATTTAAGTCATCATGTATCAGATTTGGCATTGTGTACACAGCATTTGCAGCTTAACTGTATTGCTGTTACAGAAACATGGCTGCCTGCAGGTTCCTCTGTTGAAACTGTAAAGATAGATGGTTATACTTTCCATAATCATCCCAGAAGTTTCTTACAGTAGCAGCAACCCAACATTAATTGAAATACAAGGCCAACAACATGGTGGAGTTGGCATGTACAGTGCAGACAATTTGACATATAATGTTCTCCAAACACCAAATGTAAATTTAGAATGTTTGGTTTACAACTGCACTGCATACAATATATTAATAGCAGTTATTTATCGACCACCATCTTATCCCATGACTTTGTTCAAACAAAATTTTGGTAAATTTCTTGATTGGTTGGATCTGAAAAGTAATACAATAGCTGTCATGGGAGATTTTAATGACAATATTTTAAATTCTTCCTCAATCTGCAAATTTATGACAGAGGATTCCTCCAAACTAACACAACCAACAACAGAAAAAGGCACATTAATTGATCATGTGTATGTGAAAACATCACATTATGATGTAGAGTCACTTGTATTGCCAACATATTTCAGTGACCACGAGGGGATTGTTTGTTCTTTTACATCTAGGACTATGGACACTTTAGGCTTTGAACAGGATTAACATTTTAGGGTTAGCATTGTATAGTTGTGTAATATAAAAAATATATAATATTTTCCTCTGCATTTGTGTTTTAATGTAATATAAAAACAAATAATATATTTTTCCTCTGTACAAACATAATATAAAAATATCATTTATTTATATAATGTATTTTATGTAATTTAAACCGATAATATACCAATTTTCCTATGAATTATTGTATACTGTATATCTGTCCTGTCTCTTCTGTCTGTGTGTGTGTGTGTGTGTGTGTGTGTGTGCGTGTTCTGTATCACTCAAAAGAAAAATCTGGTTTTTTTCCCGCATTACACATAGCATCTTATAAGACAAACATATTCTCAACAACATTTTTACAAAAAAATATTGCAACAGAATAATACAAGTTCCATCCACAAATAAACGAGTGTACAATTATCGAACACTCTTCAAATTCAATTCAATTTTATTTGTTATAGCCGCCATTCATATCTCAGACACTTTTCAGAATAGAGCAGGTCTAGACGATCACTCCTTATAACATTATGTTTAGCAGAGACCCCAAAAAATAGCTATTGATAATGGCAGGTATTGCTTTACAATTCAATGTAGTGTCCAAAGAAAGCAAAAGGCTCCGGTAATGGTACTCCTGGTTTACTGGGATGGGGTTCGATTCCCTGCAGTGCCCTGCTAATTGTTTTGACATCTTCATGAAAGCAAATATGATTTTAACTAAATACAGTCAGCAGTACAACATATTTAGATTTTTGGCATCTAATTTTGATAGCACTGGTTTCTTTTCCTGTATTACAGCAGCAGTTAACTAAAGCAAATTGACAAATTGAAACTATTTTATGTAGCATTTATTCAAAACAATAAGTAATTTGTATACCTGTTACATGGATAAACTGATGACTTAATAAAATAATGTTCATGTTATGAGGTTTAAATTCCTCACATGTAACATTTACATAGAATTAAAGAAGAAATTGAGTAATTGGCTTGCCACGATGATGGGTATAAAATATTCCATGTCATGTATATCTACAAAATACTATCTGGATAATGTTAAAATTGGAGGTGAAGAACATTTTAAAAGTCATTATGTT
>NW_023340095.1:15959725-15960003 GCF_004916995.1 Morone saxatilis | reverse complement strand
GCCAGCTTATCATACGTGGACCACAACATGAAAATGTCATGTAAGATCAAAATCACAAAATGTTGCCAGTAGGTGGCCATCACTAAATCTGAATATTGTCATGTAAGGGCGGGACTCTTATCAAACGTGAAGTTTCATTGAGATCTGATCATATACACTAAAGTTATGACAACTTCCTTTTTCATGGCGAATCGTCGATATTGGATGCCACGCCACAGGCACGTTGTTCGAAGAAATATAGTAAATAGCACAACTTTTAGTCATGAATGTCTTTAGAT
>NW_023340095.1:15957588-15959700 GCF_004916995.1 Morone saxatilis | reverse complement strand
AGTATTTTATATATTGGGGTTTCCGAGCGGGACATGAAGGGCATTGAAGGTTCTGTCGGCGAAAACCGTTCTTTACGGTTGCACAAGCATCAACATTTTGGATGCGGTCTGATTGCTGGTTTACCCCGGGGACCTGTATCGCCCTCCCGCGCGCATGGGTATTTCGAGGTGTTGGCAGGGCTAGCATTTTGTTGGGGGCTGCCTAGACCCCTTTATATTTTTTTTTTACTGCGCAATATTTATTGCCTGAATAATGTATTAGGTGACAGCCATAAGAGGAGACAGCGCAAAAGGGGCAGAAGACAGGGGAGGGACACGCAGCCACAGGGCCGGCAGCGTCGGATTTTGATGAAACTAAAAGCACTCTTTTTGGGCTATCTGCCCTCTCCAGCCCTAATTTAAGAGAAGGCTTGAGACAGTTCCCCGTTTGATAAAATATATAGGTTTGTGGGGGCTTGGGCCAGGTTGAGTCCTAGAACCATCCCTTAGTTATGTTGTGTTCTAGCATACTGCGGGAGTATGGCCACCGATGCACTGAGCCTTGATAGGGTCTTGTACTACCTTCTATTGTAGGGGCCAGAACACAAAATGAATTACCATCATAATACTACTTTTTCAGCTTTGCTTCACAGGGCACATGTGGAGACTGGCCTGTAGCTCACGATACCAAAAGTCGCGCTGCTTAGCGGCCCCTACAAGGATACAACATATTAGCACCACGTTTTCATAAATGAATATGTAAGCAATAGCTTTTGCGCTAGCACGGTCGTAACGCACCAAGACGTTACAGAAAAGGCTCCTCTTTGGAACCCATGTATACCCCAAGAACCCCATCAGAAGGTCTTATTATTTTCACTTTTCCGGTAGGAATTTTGCCTTGTCATTTCAACAAACTCGTTTCGACTCGCATAGGAATTTATCGGATCTTGGCTTCAAAATTGATTACAAGTACAAATTTAAATAACAAGAGCGTGTCCGTACATATTATACCAGGTAATCAAATTGTGTTTTGTATCTTCATTATTTGAATTCCCGTGGTCTTGTATTTAGAATGTATTTAAACTAAACTTATCTACCTTATCCTCTTTTACCGGTCTGCCTCGTTTGTGTTGAGAGTAGTTTGTTCATCAGACCACGGAATTCAAGGTCAACTGAGGAACCCGACAATGTTTTTAATTGTACTGATCAATTTTGAAGCAGATCCGATAAATTCCCTATGAGGAGTTTGTTGAAATGCAAGGCAAAAAATTCACGGAAAGTGAAAATAAAAGACCTTCTGTGGGGTTTGGGGTATAGGTCCAAGAGGCTTTTCTGTACGTCTCGGCACGTTACACGTGCCTACCAAGTTTCATACATATCGGTGAAACGTGGTGCTTTGTTGTAATATTGTAGGGGCGCTACAAGCGCGACTTTTGGTATGTGAGCTACAGGCACCAGTCTACATGTGCCCTGTGAACACGAAAAAGTAGTTTATGGACATTTTGTGCTCTGGCCCTAATAGAGGTAGTCAAGACCTCAGCTCAGTGCATCGTGGCAACTCCCAGTAGTCTAGACAGCATAACTAAGGGATGGTTCAGGACTCACCTGAGCCAGCCCCAACTATAAGTTTTATCAAAGAGGAACGTCTCAAGCCTTCTCTTAAATTAGGCTAGAGGGAAATGCCCCAAAAGTGCTTTAGTTCAAATCCGACCTGCGGCCCTGTGCTGCGTGTCCTCCCCTGTCTCTCTGCCCCCTTTTCCTGTCTCTCTTTGGCTGTCACTATACAATAAAGGCAATAAAAGGCCAAAAAAAATAAAGGGGTCAGCCACAATCTAGCCTGCACACCTCAGAGTCCTGGAGGCGTACAGGTCCTGGGTAGAGCAGAATCAGACCATCATTTGATGCTTGTCAACCGTGGGTTCCCGAGACAATTCATCCCTTCATGTCCTCGCAACCAATATAAATATATAAATAAATATTAACAAGTCCAGCTTGTTTCAAATTTCATACAGCGAGTTTCCATGTACTGAAATCTTGGAAAACACGCCCAGTCAATCCAGTTAAGAGGTCCGAACTGACTCCGTCCGCCGGCAGCCTCCGCCAACCAGTCCAGCTGGAAGAGGAGAACTACTC
>NW_023340095.1:15956734-15957563 GCF_004916995.1 Morone saxatilis | reverse complement strand
GTCTCTGGCGAAACTGACCCCCCACCACCCGCAGCCATAAGCTATGAGGAGGCGCACAGACAGGGGCAAGCCAGCAAGGTCCCAACTTTGTGTCGGTCATCAACCACACTGGTGGTCCTGGAGATGANNACAGCCATAGGCCACGAGGAGACGCACAGGCAGAGGGAGGCCAGCAAGGCCCCAGCTTTATGCCGGTCATCTATCTAGTTAAGTTCCTAAACATCTTACACAAGTCAATGGTAAGTAGCAGAGCTCTACGGCTTAGGAGGACCGTGAGTCTTAGTTTTTATTGCTGACACGCCCAACATCGCCAAAACAGTATTGTTGGGTTCATGCCACTTACCTCTGGCTCCTACCGGGAAGCCATGCACCGAAACCTTGGTCACTCCGATGATACTCTCCATCACTTTCTGAGTGAAGCCCGAGTATTTAGATACTTTGTGCAGTTCAATGTTTGTCATTGTATCTTTGGTGGCCTCGAATGGTACTGCCACATCAATGATCAGGGCTGTAGATCCCTTACTCATGATGAGGTCAGGAACCCCAACCTGACCTGAGGCGGTGATGAGATGTTTTTTCCCCTCATCACAGACCACCCAGCTTCCTTCCCCACTGACTGTAAGATATCACAAATCTTAGTGTGATTTTGCATGCGCTTCTTCTGAACAGGGCATTTCCCAATGATGTGCCTAAGAGTTTCTGTCTCTGTACCGCAGAGTCGACACACCAATTCCCCAGCTGCGGCCACCCTCCCACGGTTGAGGGTCGACAGAGTGGAGATTGTGGCCGTTCTTAGTTTCATTGCAAAAATGAATTCAGATTCCTGCAA
>NW_023340095.1:15947473-15956709 GCF_004916995.1 Morone saxatilis | reverse complement strand
TCCTGCAAGCGATGACGTGAGGTCCCTCAGCCAGTGTACTACATTTCTTCCTGGAATTGATGTTGTTCAGGCAGAATAGTCTTTTTTGATCTGCACATCTCACCACCCACAGTTTTTCATTAGCTCAGTCTCCACAGTCCCCGAAGCATTTTGGAGGACAACAGCTCTTCCACGTGCTTGTCAGATTGTCCGGAGGACCTGTGCAATCTGATCATCCTTCTGAGTAATGTAGCAGAATGGGGAATATATGACAAACCGCGAGATTTCAAGTAAGGTAATATAGTGTATTAAAAATGACTCTCACTGCCTTTGATTGATCTATCACATATCTCTTTTTAAGGCACAAAGACTTAAGAGGGTCCAGTCAAATACAAGTCGATGCCCCTGTATCTTGCAACCGACCTCAGATGTAAAGTTATGGCTGGGACATCAATATACGAGTGGTAATGTCAAGCCGAGTTGATTGGCTGTGAAACAAGGCATTCATACGCAATTGGATATCTCTGTCACACTTCGTTTACAACACTGAGTGACATTACACATCCCAGTAGATGGGTTTTATTCACATGGTCTACAGGTTTTACTCTTAATTCAAATCTTTCTGTTTATTGGATGTTTTTACAAATTGCCAAGGCCCCATTTCAAGAGACAAGAAATGTGAAGAATGCGTGTGGAGATTGTCTCAGTCCTTTTCATGTCAAAGGTGTTGATTTTAACATTGTCTATTGATCTGAACATCCTTCCCACAACCATCAAATTGGGTTATATTATAAATTAATTTATAATCATAAAATAGCAGTATACACTGGTTAGCTTACTATTTGTATTTGTTTCAAAAAGCACATTATGTAAATTTTTATACATAACAAAAGTTATGTTTCACACTTCCCTTCTAAGTTAATTAAATTCTAAAATTAATAATCATTACCTTAGAAAAAATAAAGTTTATCAAAAATTAATTACTAACTGATTCTGATAGTAAAACACTTGTTGGATGTCTACGTTTTTCTGTTAGTGAAAAACATTGGGAACATTTCACCTATGTTTTAAATAAAATGTGCCAAAACAGGCGCGTTTAATGTTTGTAATAGTTGGTACGTAGTTAGACCCGACAATGGTGGTTTTGATTTCTGCCAAATCTTTTCTATCTCCATCTAGGTTTCTGTATGAATTGGCCGCATATAAAAAAGCCAAATAAAATTGGAATGAAAAAATTCATAAATACACGACACTACTGGAAGATGAAAGACCCAATAGCTAACTGGCTGAACCCAATCAAAAACTGTTAAAAATGAATGTACTCTCTCCTCAAAAACACAATAACACATTCCACCAATTACTTATTGTCAATAGAACAGATAATAGATAATAAATGTCATAAGCTAAGAACTTTAAATCCAAGGGGATCACGCAGGGTGCCTTCAGACAAACGGTCTTTTGTACAAAAGTAGTTTCTCCAACCCTGCTCACTGAGCTCCATTTCAATTCACTGTGTGTTTGTGTGTGTGTGTTGTGTGTGTGGTGTGTGTGTGTGTGTGTGTGTGTGTGTGGTGTGTCTGTAATTAGGCCTCCTGTCCACCAACTAGCTGCCTAATTTGACTGCAAGCCTTGCACTTCGCCAGGAGAGGTCACTGTCACTGAGGTTTAGAGTAATGAACCTATTTTCGACACAACTGGTTCAGTAAAAGCTTCATTTGCCCACGTGTGAAGGGCGTGGGCACAACGTCAGAGCGAGTCAGCATCATTGACAGTATAATGTAGAGAACATCCGGGTCTGACAGTACATGTTCACACTTGTATGTACCCTTACATATACTGTCAGTGGATGTACCCTGAGACGTCCTTTCCTCTGAAGCCTCACGTGTATCGACGTCAGTTTCTGATGACGGCGACAGCTGATCACAGCTGGATCACAGCTGGACAGCCGGTCAGTCTAACAGCTGGATCAGCGGTCAGTCTAACAGCTGTAGAGACTTTTGGTGGAGTTTGTGTCTGCACACAGGTGAACTGTCCTGCTATTAATAAAGATATACAGTTAGCAGTGCCAGAGCAGCAAAGGAAGGCAATGCTAAAGATGAACTCTCATTAAAGGGAAACACTGTATGTAGATATAGGTTGTGATTTGTGTTCTAACTTATTTAAGGTAGAATTTAAAAGGGGGACGTTTCTCCCAAAGGAGACGCTGTGCGCATTTACGCACGAGGCACAACAGCTTCATTGATTAAATAAATCTCTCGACACGCCGGCAGGATTTAATGTTGGGAAATGTAATGAGAATTTGTTCAGAGTAAAACAGCTCCAACCTGATAAATCCTCTGTTTCCTCTGGACAGTTTCTCTGTTAACTTTATAACAGTTTAGCAGGTTTAGCTGCTTAATGATATTTTCCGCAGTGACATTACTGTGTCCATGGAAACGTTTAAAGTGACAGAAAGCATCCTCATTAGTAAATTAAGAAAACACTCATCGGCTTCATCAATACAACACAGAATAGATACAGAAATCACCTGAAGCACAGGAATCATTTCTACTGGCACCGTTTATTATTTGTTTATTATGTGCGTCTGTACGTAGTGAGATTGTGATTGGATGGAAATGACGACAGACTTCCGTAAAGGCTACTCTCGTGTATCCTCCATCCTCAGACATCAATAATGGCTCTGAGACGAGACTGGTTGGGCGAGCAAGGATCGTGGAAATACGAGACCTAACCTCGGACTGTGGACAAGTGAGTCCGAAGCAGCTGCGTCATAGTGTAAGGTCCACAACCAGCATAAAGAGAAACGCAGTAATGGATGGAGTCACATTATTTGTGTCATTTCTACGATAAGCTATGGACACCGTGTTTCTACCATGTTTTTATTGATGTCAACGATGATCCTGAGCTCAGTTACAGAAGGTATGAAGGCTGAATGTTTTGTTTTTTTAACAACTTACAAGGAGATTTATATATATATATCTGTATGAATACACATATATTCTTATAAATCCAGTATATATGTATGTGCATATATACAATTACGTAATGTACATTCATATACATAGAATTATACATTACATTAGCCTTCAAATGAAGACTCTGATAAACATCTACACTATAACAAACCTTTGCCTAGTTTTATGAGCAGTATATGCATGAGAATACTGGTCTGTATGCAAAAAACAGAATGAACTAATTCCCTCCCCAGCCTGAGGTCTTTTAAGTCAAGAAATAAAGAAGAAAAAAAAATATATGGAGATTAGTCATCTTAAACATTTGTAATGTTTAATGTAGGTCTCTTTGTCTCTTGTTCTCATGTATGTCTGTTTCTGTGATGTTGGGAATGAAGCTCATCACAGTCACTTTATCCTCCACAAACACAAGGTAAACATAAACATTCTCATTACAGATTATTATATTAATGTTTGCTTGTGTGTTATATGACTGGTTGGATGGTGGTGCATTGTGTTGTGGGACAAGTTGAGCCAGGCTCAGCTTCTTGCTGTTCCAACCCAGTGCTCTCATTACAATGAAAACACATCTCTATCTGAATATAATTTAGACTATACTAAGCCAGATCAATTTTTGTTTTGATATTTCTGAAAAGACAACTGATTGTTAAAGATGTTATAACACCTGATATTCCTAACATTCAAATATTTACAGTTATGACCCTTACGTCTGGATGGAAATGGTGAATGGCAAGAAGGTAATATTTGCATGTGTAATTGTGTTTTTGACACATATTTGCGAAACAGTTTACTTCAAAAATGCTCAGTGTGCACTAATTTTAATAAAACTATTGCCATTTGTCATTGCAGTGGGTCCAATCTGAGGAACAGCCCTCTAGTGCACCCAAAAGGAGGCTGATTCGGCATCAGGTTTGTAGAATACTTTAACATTAATTAATGTTAATTTAATTAATTAAATTAATTCGGAATTTCCCCATTGTGGGACAAATAAAGGAATATCTTATCTTATCTTATCTTAATGGTTAGGATATGTTTATTGATTGTATATCTATGTCAGTGATTTTCTAGTGCAATTGTGACATATATGCTGTTTCTATGTTTATGTTCACAGGTGGATGGAAGTCCAGTTGTGTTGAACAAACATTAAATCCCACTGAATCCTGTCAGGTTCAGCAGTTCCATGTTGGCTGCTATGGATGCTGTGGTTCCATCACTTCTTCCTAGCCCCGACTGCCCAACTGTTCCACAAGACAAAGAGGTAATTAGATTACAAATGTGTTGATTGTGGTCTTTATAAAACTGTTCTTTCCCTTTAAAACACTCCAATATTGGTTCAAAAAGTGTTTTTGATTTTCTTATATCAGAAACCGGTTGTGGAACAAGGACTGAAACCTGTTGCCTACAAGAGGAGACATGCAATGCACCAGGTTTGTCTTTTATATATTTATTTGTACAAATGAAAGGCAATGCAATTGTTTCTTTACCATTGCAGTACTGCAAAACAATGAGTAAATGCATTTTGTTTTTGTGTAAACAGGTCAATGCAACACCCAGTGTTTTGGAGGTGGCTCCCGGGTCGGCATTTGCCACCATTATGGAAGTGGCTGCAAATGAGGAGGTTAGTACACTTTACACAACATAACAGTTAATTTGATGTGCATGTTTGCGTTTGGCCAAAACAAACAAAATTCACTAGCAACTTCTGTCACATTTTGCCCATAGTGATAATAGTAGTTTGTGTATATCTATGGAGTATCTATTTCCCTTGCATTATAAATCAGTTTTGTTCATGTATTTATATTAACTTTTTTTTTAGGTGGATACAACACCATCCGTTGTGGATGTGCCTAAAATGAAGACAAACCCTACTTCAGATTGTGTAGTTGAAGAAATGTCTGCTATTGAAGATGTTACAGAACAGCAAAATTATACATTAACATTTAATCCATTGCTGCGCCTAAAGCCTGCTAGCGCACTGTGTACTAAATTTAATTGGACTTTGAACTGGCAAGATGTACACAGGTCAGCAGTGTCTGGCTCTTTAGGTCATGTATGGTAGACAGATAAAATTAAAGAAGATGGTAATGATTTCTTTAGAGCTATCGCTCAAGTTACAGTGTTTTCCAAAAAAGCCATAGGAAAATTAGGCTTGCTGCTGTTAAGTATATGCAGTATCAATGTAATGAACAGATGCAGTTAGCAGTAAAAGACTATATTATTTAAGTCACAGATGAACTTTGTTGGCATTTGTGGCCACAAAGCAGAGAAATTCAAGCTACGGCTAATGCTTTTGGGGTTGACATATTTACATACCAGTGATGGGAAAATGGCTTAAGTACAGCTGTTTAAAGCTAAACTACTAATGGAGGAATATACTTGAAACATTGTGAAAATAATCATTTCGAGCCAGTAGTTTGTGTCCAAAAGGTTAACGAGCAAGTTTGCTTTCAATTGTGCAAAAGTTTTAATTTATGTAAGACACGGTACCGTTTAAGAGATCCAAAAGTACAAGAACAGAATACAATGGACACAACAAGTACAATGAATATGAAATATTGTATATCAAAGTATATGAAAAACAAACGTTGCATCCAAAATAAAATTAAATATCATAACAATGTGTTGTATAGGGAGAAAGTTAAGGAAAGGAATAGAAGGAAATACCAAGAGTGTGGTCTGTATAGTTAAACATTAAAATAAGTATAAGGAAGTATCAGATTGATCATTTTGCATAGAGAGAAAGTTAAAACAGGAGTTAATGCACGTATTATAGATATCTGAACATAAAAACAGGTAACAAAGTGAGGCAGGAACAAATAAATGTAAAATATGAACTATTTCATTTTGTTATGGAGCAGTTTTTGGCTATAGTAAAAGATGGGCCAGATTTTGTGTGTTGTGTTTGCCATAGAGGGCTGTTTAGACATGAGGTTTTACCTTCTATTACAGCTGATTATAATAAGATAATTTCAGCTAAAATGTATGTAAATGTATTTTTTTTATATACATACTGTAATGATGACTGTGTAATGCCATGTCAGTGGTAAAATACAGTTAGAGGTAACTTGAATCTGTTACAGTTGTCAGTACAGTTCGTAGTTCATCCTATTCTCCAAAATTGGGTTGTTTTTAAACCACTGAGTACAGCATTTAATAGCATTGCACACATTTATGAAGATGTTGGCGTTACCAAAAGGCTCCTACATGATAGACCGCAACATTTTATGTCCCAGGATAAGGGACAAATAAGGACATAATACACTGTCACAGTATTTCAATAATAAGATCTTGTGTATGTTAGCTGTATACAGGTTGAGCAGGTAGTGTCGAATGTATCCATTGATTGAAGATGCCCCATTAATTGATAAAAACACAGATGAAGAAGTAGTTCAGTTCATTGATAAATATGTAACTTGTGAATTACCTTAAGAAGATGAAACCAGGTCAACATTCCAAAACTTGTAAAAAGAATAAAACTGCAAACTACTATTAAAATGCTGGAATGCTAATATTGATATCCAGTTTATTGTTGACGCGTATGCTTGTGTAGTGTACATTATTTCCTACATTTCAAAAGCAGAGAGTGAGATGGGATTGTTGTTAGGAAATACGGAGAGCTAGTGCTAAAAATGCACTCCCATTAAAGGGAAACACTGTATGAATGATCTGGTTAACGGCATATGTGGTATTATAACAGATATAGTTTACCGTGACTATGGGAAGTTTTCTGAAACTGGGTACGTAAAATTTGATGACCCTGAAGTTGGTGCACAGAGGAGAAAACGCTGTGCGGAGGCTTTACCTGTACAAATGGGGTCTAAAAAGGGTCACAAACACAGGTGGAATGCGTATTCAATTTTTCCCTTACACTTTTGTGGGCTTGTACAGTACATAAGGTACAAGGCATTACTGTAGACAAAGCTGTCGTGTCCTTTATACTTTTTTTAAAGAATATTTGTACCTGGACAGGCTTATGTGGCTATAAGTCAGGTTGGGACTTTGTCAGGTTTAGTTGTTAAGGATTTTGAAGAGAAGGCTATATATTGTAAGAATGATATTAAGGATGCAGTTGAAAACATGCCTCCCTTCTTGGTCAAAAATAAGACAAGGCACAACTTCACTACAAAAACCTTTTAATGTGTTTATCATGAATGTCCAAAATATAAGTCGACGTGTATCAGATTTGGCATTGTGTGCACAGAATGTGAAGCTTAACTGTATTGCTGTTACAGAAACATGGCTGCCTGCAGGTTCCCCACTTGAAGGTGTCAACAACATGGTGGCGCTGTTCTCCAAACACCAAATGTAAATTGAGAATGTTTGGTTTACCACTGCACTACATACAATATATTGATAGCAGTTATTTATCGACCACCATCTTATCCCATGACTTTGTTCAAACAAAATCTAGGTAAATTACTTGATTGGATCTGAAAAGTAACACAATTGCTGTCATGGGAGACTTCAATGATAATTTAAATTCTTCCACAATCTGCAAGAGAGAGGCACATCAATTGATCAGGTGTATGTGAAAACATTATGATGTTGAATCATTAGTGTTGCCAACTATGGACACTTTAGCCTCTGAGAAATTATAGAATGCTTTAATTTATGTAATAAATAAATAAAAACAAGCTGGCACTAATATGCTATTTATAATGCAGGTTTTGTTTCACCTTCCATGTTACGTCAAAAAGCAAAAGGCTCTGGTAATGGTACTCCAGGTTTACTGGGATGGGGTTCAATTCCCTGCAGGGAGCCCTGCTGATTGTTTGACATTTTCATGAAAACCAATATTTTTAAGTTAATTGTTTCTAATAATTTACAGGCAATCCTGGAGGACTTTAAAATGTATTCACCAAATTTGAAGTCGATCGAATCAGTTCTCTAGGAGGAGTTTCTTAAAATACAAATGGCGGCAGAAATTGACATCAAATTCAAAATGGCAGACTTCCTGTTGGGTTTAGGTTATGGCTCCAAGAAGCTTTTTTGTTTTTTGTACGTCTATTTTCATACATGTCCATGAAACAGGACACTGGGCTGCTTTTTTGAAAGTTTGTAGGGGGCGCTAATGAGCCATTTTGACATACCCACGTGCGAGACCCAAATGAAATGAAAAAATGCGATCAAATGTAAAAACGACATGGTGATGTTCGCCACGTCGCTACAGCAACACAGTTCAATAAAAATTCATACGATTCATACGATTCTAAGGGTCTTCTGACCAAATCTCAGTTGGATGTGGTAAATCTACTAGAAGAAATACATAAAAGTGTACAAATTACATTTCCGGTTACCACTAGGTGGCGCTACCACTTTGACTGAATATATGTGTTCAGGGAGGGACTCTTATCAGACAAGTGCATTATGGTGCAGACTGGACAAAGTACAATGAAGTAATGACAACTTCCTGTTTAATGGGGAAACGTCAAATCTTGAGAGACACACCCTTCGACAAAAACTCACAAATAACACAACGTTTAATCGTGATAGTGTTTACATCATACTGACCAAATTTGACGTCAATCCGATCAATACAACAACATAAAATGTTGCCAAATCCAAAAGGCCGACTTCCTGTTGGGTTTGAGATATGGCTCCGAGAGGATTTTTTGTACGTGTACCACTTTTCATACTCACAGGTGGAACAAGCCGTTGGGGCTGCTCAATGGGGGGTGCTGTCAAGCCATTTTTCCGCGCATATGTTCGAGACCCATAAAATATGTAAATTTTCCAGTGATGAAGCTTATTCAGGAGGTGGACACACGCTGACGTGAGACCACGGTCCTCTCAGGACTATGAAACAGCAACAGGGTCAAAGGTTATCCCAATGACACACATTTTATTTTTTTATATTTTATTTATTCATTTTTACAGGAAGGTTGTAGCATATATTCCGTTTTGTAAAGCTACAGAACTTGGCTTTGACTCAATCATGTTTTTGTAAGGTTTGGGAGCCATGTGGGTTTATTTAAGGTCTGGGGTCGCGACAGGGCCTGGCCCCCCCCACTTGCTAAAAAAAACTCCTAGAGGAAACACTGGACAGTACAATGCTCACAATTGATGAGAGACACACAGCCCTCCACATCATGTGTTTATTCACATCGGCTCAACCAGCACCAGCAAATGTTGGAAATCCACCATCCACAGGTTATGTTATAAATAGTTAATTGATAAAATGCAGGACAAAATAAGTACTAGTAGAAAAAGATACACATCATGTTTGTCTTTCAGATATTAACCTTTGGGCAACTCTGGACAGAGATGCCTCTGAAGCCAGGAGGG
>NW_023340095.1:15941546-15947373 GCF_004916995.1 Morone saxatilis | reverse complement strand
ACAATGGATTAAATGTTAATGTATTATTTTGCTGTTCTGTAACATCTTCAATAGCAGACACTTCTTCAACTACACAATCTGAAGTAGGGTTTGTCTTCATTTTAGGCACATCCACAACGGATGGTGTTGTATCCACCTAAAAAAAAAAGTTAATATAATACATTAACAAAACTGACTGTGCATTTATAATGCCAGGGAAATAGATACTCTATAGATATACAGAAACTTCTATTATCACAATGGGCAAAATTTCGTTTTGGCCAAATGCAAACATGCACATCAAATTAAACTAAACTGTTATGTTGTGTAAAGTGTACCAACCTCCTCATTTGCAGCCACTTCCATAACGGTGGCAAATGTCGACCCGGGAGACATCTCCACAACACTGAGTGTTGCCTTGACCTGTTTACACGAAAACAAAATCATGTATTTACTCATCGTTTTGCAGCACTGATTGCCAAAGTACTGCAATGGTAAAGGAACAATTGCATTATTGGTGCCTGTCATTTGTACAGATGTATAAAACAAAGACAAACCTGGTGCATTGCATGTCTCCTCTTGCAGGCAACAGGTTTCAGTCCTTGTTCCACAACCGGTTTCTGATACAAGAAAATCAAAAACACATTTATAAACAGATATTGGAGTGAAAGAACAGTTTTAAAATACCTCAAACACATTTGTAATCAAATTACCTCTTTGTCTTGTGGAACAGTTGGGCAGTCGGGGCTAGGAAGAAGTGATGGAACCACAGCATCCATAGCAGCCAACATGGAACTGCTGAACCTGACAGGATTCAGTGGGATGAAACATTCGTTCAACACAACTGGATTTCCATCCACCTGTGAACACAAACATAGAAAAGGCATATTGGTCACAATTGCCCTAAAAATCCATGTACATAGATATACAATCAATAAACATATCCTAACCATTAATGTTAAAGTATTCTACAAACCTGATGCTGAATCAGCCTCCTTTTGGGTGCACTAGAGGGCTGTTCCTCAGATTGGATCCTCTGCAACGACAAATGTCTTATTTTATTAAAATCAGTGAACGTTTATAATTTTTGAAGTAAACTGTTTAGGAAATCTGTGTCAAAAACACAATTACATATGCAAATATTACCTTCTTGCCGTTCACCATTTCCATCCAGACATACGGGTCAGAGGGGGGAGACGAAGGGGGAGGAACGAAGACCTCTTCCATCACAATCGACCTTGGACCTGAGGGTGATGTTCTGGGAGAATGCTGCTGGCACCTCCAGTTGCTTGTAGGCAGCATCCCACAGCAACTTGGCAAAAACGCCCATGCCCTCCTCATCGCTCAAGTGAACCTGAAAATGTTACAATAATATATTTACTAAACATTTGATTTACTTTCAATGTGTAAAAGTTATAAATTGAACTGAAGAGACTGTGTATGAAACTTCCCAATATGCCATGTGACAACAGTATATTGTACTTACACCATCTTTGACCCACAGATCCAGCTGACCAAACGGGAAATGTTCAAATGTGGAGTAGTACGGAATGTCTAAAAAGGGAAAATTATAAATGAATTATTAATATACTTACATATACTGCGATTTCCCAGCTTGGGATCAATAAAGTATATCTATCTATCTAAATTATATTATCTTTTGCTAATTAAGAAAGCATAAAATCAATTTGTGACACATTTAATATCCTATATAACTATAAAATATGACCCAATAAAACATGTAACTGTACTTAAACATATATTTGAAACGTACCCATTGACTTCGCCACAGAATGAAACTGCCGACTCATGTGCTTCTGCAGTTCTGGCGCAACAGTCAGACGTGGAACAAAGTCCACCACAAACACCTAAAAACACACAAAAGCAGCTGTTCATTACAAAACCAGTTATTCAAAATGACAAACCATTTGAATACATATACGTTATAATGCAACATCTCATTTAAATATTAATTACTGAACCAAAAAATAATAATAATTTTATAGAAAATAAAATAACCCACGTTATCCCAACGATCACGTGCACTGATCAGAAGCTTGCGGAGCTCTTCTCCGGCCACATCGTGGGTACTGCTGGTCGTCAGGTTGTTGCCGGGGGCCAAAATACACACTGCATCGGGGGTCCGAGGAAGTGTCGCGTTGAGCACCTCGGTCCTCAGATGACACGCACTGGCCCCTGGGGTCGACATGACGCCAAAGGAAAGATTTCCCTTTGAAATCCCGACCGTTCCGTCTGCAATGGCGCGCAGATGGGAATCCCCAATGAGAAGCACGAACTGGGGGAGAAGATTTATTTAGAAATCACATTTTTACTTTCATTTACTTTTGTTAATACATTGGTGAACAATAAATGACCTTGTTATCAGCACACTCAGCTGGAATAACCAGTTTGAGAGTCTTTCCCGACACAGAAACTGGATATTGTTCCACAGGACGGCGTGTCCCTGTACCACAACCTATAAACAAACAAACATTACTCGTTAAGAATTACGCAAACAACAACAAACATCTGCCTTCCCCAAATGAAAAGAAAACCACTACAAGTTGCTTTGGACTGTCTCATAAAACAATATTCACTGCACACATACGTGGAACAAAGTCAGGTCTGGCTGGCAGCAGCTCCACGTCCGCTGGTCGTCGGCCTTCCTCTCTCCTCCGAGCAGCCTGGGAACGACGGTAGGATTTACCACGGGGCATCTAAGAGTAACAGAATTGATTAATGATCAATCAGTGAGATGTTACAGTTATCAGTTCTGCTTCATGATAAACAATCTAACGCTTCATCGTACACACAAACACTCAGTACCTGCTGTGTTTACCTGCGTTAGCTCTGAGCTCCTTTAGCCAAACACAGTGAGGACATACGGTGTTTACTAAACAACAGTACACACATAATCAACTACAACAACAACTTAGACCTCATTCTGACTGTGTCAACTATAAATCAACTCACCGTAAATAGAAAAAAGATTGCTTAGTTCAAATCCTTGAAAAGAGTTGAACTATCTCTCTCACTCTCTCTGAGCTGTAAATACAACAACAGCTCCTCTCCTCTCTGTTCTGCAAAAAGCAAAGTTACATCTAAACAGCGAACAAACAATTTATACGTCTAGCGCCAAACAAGTTGAATTCAGCCAATCACAACGCAGGACAGGAAGGGGGCGGAGCAACAACACAAACGTCATAAACGGAAGTTGTGAAAATAATTGCGATCTTAAGTTTGTAATACAAACTCATTTTATAATGGCTTTAATTGTAAACTATAAAACTATAATGCAATTTAGTAACTTTTAATTTAATAATAATAATAATTACTCAAACACATTCGTCACAAAGGCTGAGATGAAACGCTAAAACTAAAGTACAAAACACTATAATGAAATTATTATATTACTATAAAATACTTCAGAGATGTGTTACTCAATGTTACATTTAAATTGACATTAAAACATATGTTTTTAATAAATGACTTTTTGCTTCTCGCTGTACAGTAGCTCAGTGTGTAGAGACTTGGCTTGGCCTGTGCACTGCCGAGGTGCCCTTGAGCAAGGCAACCTAACCCCAAGAAACTGCTCATGGGCGCTGCTAACGTGGCGAGCCCATCACTCCACCATCTCTTGCATGTCCACAGTGTGTATTTCAGCCTGTGTGTGTGTGCAAGAATAAAAAAAGAGCGAAAAGAAGAATTTCCCCGTTTGTTTAGTTTTTCTTAAAAAATGTTTTTTAGCCATTAAAATGCTTAAGGGAGGAATGCAATGGCCAATTTTTCTAAGAAACTTAATACAACCCTTTGACCTGGTCATTTTAAAAACCATGCACAACTGTTAAAAGCGTATTATATGCATACCAACTTTTAGCCCTTTTCTAACTTACACTATCTGGTCTGTTTACTGTCCCAGAAACTCAGGAATGTGTAACTGTGTTAAGTGACCGCTCCAACAGGGATATTAAACCATACTGCTTCTTACCAATTCTCGGCTCTTTTGGACTTTCACGCTCTTTCCTACGACGGTTTCTTTGAGACTATTCATGCGACTGACTTGAATAAACCTTACAGAAAGACAAGATCATACTTTTGTATGCTTTTATTAAACAAATTTGCACACCCAGTAAGTAGTAAAAAACATTCAACCTTTCATACCTGTCTTTAAGCAATTTAAATAAAAAACAAAAAAAAAACCAAAAAAACAATACCCACAAAACACCAAGATAAAACAAACACACCAACAAAATAAATAAAACGAGCCTCAAGGATCATTCGCTTTAGATCAATAACCAAAAATAACATAACAATGGTAGAACACGGTGTCCCATTAGCTAACTACTATCGTAGAAATGACAACAGAATAATTGGTGACTCCATCCATTTACTGCGTTTCTCTATATATGTCTGGTTTGTGGACCTTACACTATGACGCAGCTGCTTCGTACTCACTTGTCCACAGTCCGAGGTTAAGGTACTTCGTATTTCTCACAGATCCTCCGCTCGCTCACCAACCAGTCTAAACCGTCTCAGAGCCATTATTGATGTCTAGAAGAATGATGGAGTTACACGAGGTAGCACTTTACGGAAGTCTGTCCGCTCATTTCCATCCAATCCACAATCTCACTTACGTACAGACCGCACAATACATGAACAACATTAATCAAACGCGTGCCGATAGAATATGGTTCCTGTGCTTCAGGTGATTTCTCTTAATATCTATTCTGTAGTTGTATTCCGATACGCAAGCCGCATGAGTGTTTTCTTAATTTACATAAAAACCAAAAATGAAAGAAGATAATCTAATCTTTCTGTCGCTTTAAACGTTTCCATGGACACAGTAATGTCACTGCGGAAAAATATCATTTTAAGCAGCTAAACTGCTTAAACTGTTATAAAGTATAACAGAGAAACTGTCCAGAGGAAACAGAGGATTTATCAGGTTGGCAGCTTGTTTTTACTCTGAACAAATTCTCATTACATTTCCGCCAACATTAAATCCTGCCGGCCCGTGTCGGAGATTTAATTTAATCAATGAAGCTGTTGTGCCTCGTGCGTAAATGCGCCACAGGTCTCCTCCTTAACGGGAGAAACGTCCCCCTTTTAAATTTCTACCATTAAACTAACGTTAGAACACAAATTCACAATCCCTATATCTACATACAGTGTTTTTTTTTTACCCTTTAATGAGAGTTCATCTTTAGCATTGCCTTCCTTTGCTGCTCTGGCCACTGCTAACGCTCTGTATATCTTTATTAATTAGCAGCGACAGTTCACCCCTCGCTGCTGTGCAGACACAAACCTTCCACCAAACATGTCTCTACAGCTGTTATAGACCTGACCGCTGATCCAGCCTGTTAGACTGACCGGCTGTCCAGCCAGAGCGATGTATCCGAGCACGCTGTGAACTCAGCTGTCGCCGTCAGCACAGAAGAACTGAGCGATGAGTCATCAGGAAACCGATTTGAATGAAGCTTACGTTGGAAAAAGATACAACTTCTCTGGTTGATACGCGTTCTAGTCTACATGTTCTTTTGAGCTGAGGAAGCCTTCCTTGGAACGGACTCATTAACTCTGAAATTGCAGTGATACGAGTCAGAGGAACCTTCCAGAGACATGCCCATGACCATTCACCCTGTTCAGAAGGACATTGATGATGATTCATATTTCGTGAGCAACCCAGTATGTCACGGGTATCGCATATCTATCTCTCAGGCTTTTCAAGCATACAATCTAGAGGGAACGTGTAAACGTTTGAGAATCTTAGTGTAAGATGTGATCAAGTGGCAGCATTTACAAATCTAAAAGCTCACATCGACGATAAGTTAAATATCCAGACAATACT
>NW_023340095.1:15937057-15941521 GCF_004916995.1 Morone saxatilis | reverse complement strand
ACAAACAATCAAAACATCCATGGATGATAGGAAAAAATCAATCAAGAGTTTTTTATCATTAGCAGTCATTTTGGTTATGTATGATGAAAAAATCAAATGTGACATAATCATGAGTGATTTTTACAAAGATAGGAAAAATAAGGAATATAAATAAGAAAGTCAAATTACACTTCACCCAAATCTTAAACAATCTGATCTATTCTGAAGATGTGGATATTCTTGCTGGAATTTGCACACACTAGCAAAGATTTAACCACAGTGATAATTAGAGCTTTAGTGTTAGGGATTATACAACATCTCAAAGTATTAAACATTACAAAGATAGTAATCAAAGGTCTCAACACTTTTACCAGTGTATTCTAAAATTCGCCTGTGGTCAGTCAGGCACATATGCTCCACCCTTCAGGAGCCGGCGAGTCCTTACTTTTCTCTTCATGCAGGAAGCCATTATGGTGAGAAACAACATGAGTCATTTTATCTGATCCCTCGTAGGTGACACAGAGCTTCACTCTGCAGTCACTTTGTTGGAGCTTGGCATGCTACTGGTGGAGGAGGGTGTTGTTTCACCCCTCGCTCGTTGGACTGGTGACTTTGCTTGATGCAGCTTTCTGGCCCTTGTGTGCATTTAAACAATTAGTAGTGCTTTTTGTCCACGTCAAACCTGTTACTATGCAACATTTTGCAAATTTGTTTTCTAATGTACCATTTTCTCTTTTTTTGTTAGGCACAATGCTGTCTCATGCCTACACTTTCCAGTGTTGAACTTATGAAAGATTATCCCTTGATTTTTGCATTTTTTTCTTTGATTAGGGCCTTTGCAACTGCTGTTGCATATTAAAAACATATCAACAATGATGAGACAATATTTCTTATTCTTATGTTAGTTCAATGAAATCAGTTTGTTACACATAATTTATGCAAAATTTATGGGAGAAATTAGAGAACCTTTGTGAAACTATATTTCTGTATTTCCCTCACCATACCCCCTTCTGATACATGGTCCTTCCCATGTGTCAACCTATCATAGTAGGGAAATAGATATTTTGGTAAATGGCACTTGCCACACTTTGTTAGTGAATGAAAGCGTTTTTCTCTGGAGTTTCTCTGTTGCCTGCAATTCCTGCAAATTAACTGTAGGTGTTAATGGTGAGTTAGTCAAAGCAATACATTGTTCGGTTGCGGCCTTCGCAGCTATGTCAGCACTGGCATTGCCCTGGGAGATAGAATCAAGGTTGTTAGACTGTTTTTTCACTTTTTCAGATAGCAGTTTGTTTGGGTTACAACAAGTTCATGCAGCTGTCCATCACCTGGAGTTTGGAGAAAAGGAGCAGAGTTAATAACAATTTCATATTTTAACTTTGGTGATAGTATCTTATTACATTGCTGTTGAAAAATTATAATTTTTTGTTCAAGTAGAATCATTGACACTTCATGTGTAACCAGTAAAGTCAGTTGATTACATGACCCAGAAAGATGACCTTTTTAGAGATAAGCTCCAGTTTAGATAAGCTAGCTGTATGGCATGTTAGATTGAGTGATTCAAAATATTTCTTTAATGCTGCATTAAAGATTGCATAAATAGCTAAAGGTAAACATCTTTTCTTTAAAGGAGAATGCTAACCACTACTGAACGTCAGGGTTGACTGGGATGCTGAAGAAATGCATTAGCCAAATCAACAACAAAAAAACATTTACTCTCATATTTAATTTTAGAGAAGAATGTGTGTAGATTTAGAACATTTGGTGCACGTGCGTTGATTGCAACATTTACTTCTTGCAAATCCTGAACAAAAATCCACTCCTTTGGCTGGCAGCATCTTTGATCTTTTTGACAGGAAACATTTTTGATCAAACAGGAGATTTTTTTTTATACATGGAACAATCACTCCAGCTTTTCAGAGAGATTCAAAAAGAGAAAAGGGAAAAAAATGATATGGAGCTTAATTATCTTAAACATTTGTAATGTTAAATGTAGGTATCTTTGTCTCTTTTTCTGTGATGTTGCAAATTAAGCTTATCACAGTCACTTTATCCTCCACAAACACAAGGTAAACAGTATAAAAATTCTCATTACAGATTAATGTTTGCTTGTGTTATATGATTGGTTGGATGGTGGTGCATTATGTTGTGGGACAAGATGAGCCAGGTTCAGCTTCTCACTGTTCCAACCCAGTGCTCTCATTACAATGAAAACACATCTATAACTGAACATAATTTACAACATACTAAGCCAGATCATTTTTTATTTTGATATTTCTGAAAAGACAACTGATCATTACAGATGTTAAAATACCTGATATTCATAACATTCAAATGTTCACAGTCCCCTCTTTTTTAAACTGATAACAAAGACAACAACCTAACAAACAAAACAAAGTGGCGTATAACAGACTTAAGTCCACAAACAGACAATTATCCCTTAAATTAACCCAGGCTGCATACTCAATACCACCGTCGACAACACAAATCAAACAGAAAACAACAGCAAAAAATAATAGTGATAATTTAAAAAATAAATAAAACATAAAAGGTGCCTTGAGTATAGTTACAGTTACACCTAACAGTTCATATTCCCTCTATCAAGGCCAGAAAGGAGCTCCAGAATGGTTCATAAATATCTTCTCTGTATGTAACTCTATTCATTCCTTTAAACAACATGGGCTAGACTGTTTCCAGTGACTCAGCGTTATTCTATAACCTGTATTTGAAGCCATACACTAATGAAAACATACCATATTCTACCAATAGATCCTCCTTAATGTTCAACTGTATTGAAACAAATTGAGAAGTGTAACATCCTCCAACAGGTGTTTATTTTTTTACACAGAAATACAACATGTGTAAAAGAGTACTAGTTTCTTTCTCACATCTTCCAGTGTGAATGCTTTCCATCTATGTATGTTTTTACTTGCTGTTCGTGCCTTCTGAGCTGTTGATTCTGAAAGCCTGATGGAGATTTTCTTGACCCTTTACAGCTCTGGCGCAGGTGATTGGAGGAAACGATTGGACCGTGGCCCAAGAGGGACCTTTGGTGCTTAACCCCGGGCAAACACTCACTGACCACCACAGAGACCTCAGATCGAGATTTCGATCGGCCAGCGGAAAACCAAAGGAAAACCTCAGAATGAAAATTCTATACCATTCACAACAAGGTGACCAAAGTTTGTCAATGAAAGGATCTGTCGATTTAAATTTGTTTGGGAGGCATGAGCTGACCTCGATGGTGATCCTCTCACTACTCCAATGTCACATTTTGGATGAAGGCATCTACACTGGTGACCATGCCCCAGCGGAACACCACAGGAAGAGATACCTCGTTAAACGGGTTTCTTGGTATAATCATTGTTTATTTGGAACTAGGGGGTGCATCTCTCCAATAGAAAAGACAATTCGATGCGTATCTCGAGGTACAGTTCACCGATTCTAGAAGCGCTTACATTTTAAATGAACGGATTCGATTCAGTTCCGATTCAGGAAGGATTTTCGATTCGATGTCGAGAGGGTATGATGCCAATTTTTTTCATTGTTGAAAGGTAGACAATTATTTCATAAAATGACATTAAGCTTGTAAATGGGGCATCCTTCCTAAAAGTTTGTCAAAAAAATGTCCTTCCATTGCCGTCTCACAAGTGAGTGTGGAGATTTGTCGTAACTACCGGAGTACTTTATCGCAGTTTGTACAGTCTTTGCATATAGCAACGCTTTTATCCCAGTTACTCAATTTCAATAGAAGATCCGAACTTTGCTTCCACGCTTTAGACTTTAAACTTGCCGGAGGCGGTTGGTGGGCAATCCTTCTTTAGAACGTTTCCCTCACAGAAGTCACAGCGCTATCTGACGTACTGGAAACAGATGCGGTCTCGCGAGAGTTTTAAGTTGAGGAGCGGAGAGACGGTCAAGAGAGATGCAGTTTTCAGCAGTGCTGCTGCATGCAGCAGCTGCTGCGTGCACAGTAGCATAAGACCGACATCGTGGGGATAACTGTGTGTGAATCGGGCATCGGGGGGCCGGTTCAAGGCTGACATTCAGTGACCGCATTTCTATGCTAGTCGCACGGGTGTTACCGAATGCCACTCGCATCTTTTAATTCAAAAATCGATTTTCCGATTCAGAATCCGTTTTTGTACACCTAATTTCGAAACTACTTGGTGGACGAGACGAGAGTCTGTGTTTCACCTTCTCTGCCTTGCATGTTTTACTTTTGCCTATGTGCACTGCTGACTCTCTTAGTGCCTCCGGTCTTTCCCAAAAAAAGGCCTGAAGGACTGATCATCCTGCTTCTGGGGTAAAGAGGAGGTTTCCCTTCGGGGTAGCCTGCCACAGTCCTTGCCTGGCTTCCAAAAACCTCCTGCACAGCTTGAAGTGCGCTACATTGGTAGTTGGAAGGAAAAGCTAATGGCAACAACCAGCTCCACCCGAGCATGACAATGTACCGAGCACACCACAGTCAGCTCCACGAGGGTG
>NW_023340095.1:15934033-15936957 GCF_004916995.1 Morone saxatilis | reverse complement strand
TTTTTTTTTCTGGTAATTTGTCTGGAGCCAATTACTGTTCTTCAGTCTACATACAGATGTGTTTCTTCAGTCTTTTGTAAAAAACTATTACTGGGGATTTCTCACAAAGGACAATCTTGCATCATAATATTTTAGAATGATTGTCATAATTCATCATTTTAGTTAATTTTACTCTTTTCACATGCTCATTAGTTCACTCTTAACTGTGAAAGCTAAAAAGTAGGCCTTTTGAGTTTCGATTATTTTGTAAAGAGTATATGGGTAACAGGTCGCTGCTGAAGTAAGTTCTGTCTACCAGCCAATGCAAATGCTTAAAGCAGCTTTCTGAATAAGCACCAATGGAGCCTTAATTTATGTTATACTCCCAGGCTAGAATTTCTCCCAGGTGGAATTTCTTGGCTCAATTGTTCCTACCCACTTTTCTACTTACAATAGCATCATTGTTTGCAGGGCACGCCCTGATACTATTTGTTGTCAGTTATTGAAACATTCCTGTGTTAAATATATAACAGTCAGGAACCTCAGCCTTTATCTGACAATAGCTCAACTGCAGCTTGTGCCACCTGTAATGTTTAAGGTCCTTGTAAATGGTAGATACTTGTTCATTTGAGAAATACAAGCTTTAACTAAACACTGCTGGCATCTGTGTTTGATGACCTGGGAATGACAACGGGCTGTGAAGCTGAGAAACTATGATTGCTGCGAAACCTAGTGTTCGGTTTGTCCATTCTGGGCTACTGTAGAAACATGGCGGTTCAACATGACTCCATGGAAGGCGACCTGTGGTGTCTGTAGATGAAAATGCCTCATTCTAAGAAAACAAAACCACAATTCCTATAATCAGATGATTATACACATGATGATGATGATTATATATACAAGTCCAAAAGTCCTTAAATGAGGTGTTTTAGAAAGCCAGATAACGTTGTATCAATATAGATGGAATTGGATCCAAATTTAGAGGTTCAATAATATTTTGATGTATTGTAATTAGCATTTTCAGCCCTTTCTCTCTCCCTTTGTCTTGCAGTCGCACCCATGGAAGTGACCATTCGTGAACGAACCAAAGACACATTTGAATGTGTGACTGAAGCCAATCCAAATGCAGACATTACCTGGAGCAGGTACAGTAGTTTGAATGAACCGGTTTCAGTGGAAACATTCTTAATCAAACAATATTATGTTTACCTTTTACCTTGAAGCATTGTTTGGTTTGTCATTCTTGTACAATGGTGAAAGAGTTTTGCCATTAGCCAAATTAATTGTTAAGTTAAGTTTCCTGCAGATGTAGCAACAGTTGTATGTCAAATGCAGGACATGGCAATGTGTCTATGACAGAAAAACAAAGAGAAAAAATAACTCTCCACCCTCTAACACCCCATGTTGATCTTGGTTACAGAAAGAACAAATGAAATTAAATGAAATAAGTAAATTAAAATAGAATGAAGCACAAAGTGGATTGAGAGGGAAAGTGAAAAAAACTTGTAGTAACATGAGTTATTCAGACACATTTTTTTGTAGTTGGCATATTCTGAGTTGGGAAGAGGCCCAACAAAGCAAAGCAGTCAGAGGGCAGAAGTTTCACAATTTTATCACATAGAATGCTAAAAAAAGTCTGTGGTTTTAAATCCAGGGTAACTGATAGCTAAATAGAAAGCATGGAGTGCATGGAGTTTAACAACAGTTCCTTAAAGCTGTTTTTTGAAGCATTAACAACTGACAGATTCTGCAGATGTAGCTACGTCAAATGCAGGACTTTTATTAAACTAAACCTATTAAACTACTAATGAGGAGAACTTAACTCAGGCTATGCTAATTTAACATGAACTGAGTAGACTAAAAGAAACAAAAGTGGTAACACATAACAAATACTACAAACTAAACTACAAATAAAACAGTAATAATATTTTAACAATTAATCATAACAATCAAGGGCCAAAAACTAATCTTAAGCAAAAACTCTCTAAACTACAGACCCTCTTGCGATGGGATCACCAGCCACAATGCCAGTCAACATCTTGATGTTCTGGCTCGGATCACACCCATCTTCAAACTCTGCCTTCATTTTGGCTGCCTTCTTATTCGTTTCAGATCAGACAACTCATGGCCTCAGTCTGCTGTCAGAGTGGAGGGTGCAACACTACAGTTTCTGAGCATGACCTCTAACCTGAATGGCCTCTACCAGTGTGAAGCATCTAACACTTATGGAACAACACGTGGTCACCTCTATGTGCATGTGACTTCAGGTGAGATCAGGTTTGGTATCCACCTAGCAGCTGAGTAGATGTTGTACTGCCCACTCTCCAATGAATATGGGTAAGATCTCAAAACTTAAAGCATGTCCTGTCTTGTGAAATACTCTGGTCATGGTAATTTCATCTCTCGGTTGCTTTCATAATTCAGAACTTGCAATGACTTGAGCTTGAGCTTGTAGCAAGGGTTCAGTTGGTGTTTGAACTCACTATTAATCAGCTAAATGTAAAGTGCAATATAAAACTAAAAATGTCAAACATCTGTGCAGGTTGGCACAACATTTCACCATATATGACTAAATTCTACAAAGCTGGACATGCACTCATTGATCAATAAATCACTGAATACCCAGCTGTCATAACTTAAGCTGGGTATTTTTTCCTCTCTGGTTTTCACCACTATTAAAACCCAGAGCTCCTTTAAAAGCTAAAGTCATTAGACAGCGACAGTGAAGAGGAAGACAGGAAATGAGGGAGAGAGAGGGGGTATGACACGCAACAAAGATTACCAGCTGGAATCAAACTGGAGGTGGTTGTGATCATGTGTTACATAGCATGCACTGTAACCATTCAGATACAGACCAACCAGATCTGATTTGACTGCCAAAGGACAAGGATAGGCTTTCTGGTGGGAGATTAATCAAGATGTATAAACTGGCAGTGTGTATCAGT
>NW_023340095.1:15932485-15934008 GCF_004916995.1 Morone saxatilis | reverse complement strand
AAGAGAGAGATAATCTTCTAAAACTGTTCTCCAAAAACAAAACTGCACCTAAAGCAGACGTTGCTTTTGAGAATATATGGTTTATTCACAGCTATAAACACCTGCCAAAGAGCGACTGTTACAATCTGAATGGCCCTACTTCTGGATGTAACAGCTCTTGCTCATGTATTTATGTATACTAGTATAAGAAGTTTGTCAACAAGTACAGCCATCCACAGGAAGCAACATATTGATATAAGTTTGAAATTATTTACTGGTTGACACACTCTCTACGAGTTTGCACATTTTCTGGACCATTTCCATTTAAACTTTATTTTACAGTACATTTCAATGCTTGGCCTTATTTCCCGCCTGTTTCAGATCAGACAACTCATGGCCCAGTCTGCTGTCAGAGTGGAGGGTGCAAACACATACAAGTTTCTGAGCTGAAACCTCCTAACCCTGTAATGGCCTCTACCATGTGGTGAAGCATCTAACACTTATGGAACAACACGTGAGTCACCTCTATGTCCATGTGTCTTCAGGTGAGAGTCAGGTTTTAAATTTAAGCTGTGGTTTTTATCAGATAGATAGATAGATTAGATAGATAGATAGATAGAGAGATAGATAGAGATATGTAGATAGATGATAGATAGAGAGAAATAGATAGATAGATAGATAGAAGATAGATAGAATGACTTTTTACATAACAACATTTATTTAGTATTTTTTTTTCTCTCTGTTTTCCCACTATTAAACCCAGAGCTCCTGTAACTAATTTTTTTATTGATTATTTTATAGCTTGTTATTAGACAGCGACAGTGAAGAGAAGACAGGAATGAGGGAGAAGAGAGGGGTATAAATGCAACAAAGATTGACCAGCTGGAATCAAACAGAAGGCGGTTTGTGATCAATGTGTTTACATAGTAATGCACTGTAACCATTCAGATACAGACCAACCAGATCTGAATTTGACTGCCAAAGGACAAGGATAGGCATTTCTGGTGGGAGGATTAATCAAGATGTATAAACTGGCAGTGTGTATCAGTTTCTGTTCTGTATTCTTCTTTAATTGTTTCCTCTCCTACAGGGTCCTGCATTGTTGGTTGGACCTTATTTGGTATTTTGCTTTTCCTGAATGTTGCTGCTGCAGTGTGGTATCTGTATAAATCCGGGAAATTTCAAAGGTACCAAACACAGTAGTACTGCAGACACTTACATACTACTGCTTTGTATATAAGCATTTTACATACTGTAAATCCTTTGTTGTATATTAATTGGTTCATTTTCCAGAATTGGAAAAGGTACAAGCTGGAGGAAAACGATGGGCAGCTGACAATGATCAGGAAAAGAACAAGCAGTGAGTCTACGTGCAGAAGTAAAGTCCAACATTCAAATCTCTGACAAAAACTTAATTTAACAATTGTGTTTGTGTTGTGTGTGACCTTTGTATTTTTGGAACTGACACAGATATTAATGATAATAATAAGAAGGAGATATATACTTTATAAATCCCCTTTTGGGGAAATTCTTCTTTTCGCTCT
>NW_023340095.1:15927967-15932460 GCF_004916995.1 Morone saxatilis | reverse complement strand
ATTCTTGCACACACACACAGGCTGAAATACACCCACTGTGAACATGCAAGAGATGTGGAGTGATGGGGCTCCGCCACGTTTGCAGCCGCCCATGACGTTTCTTTGGGGTTAGGTTGCCCTGCTCAAGGGCAACCTCGGCAGGACAGGCAAGCCAAGTCCTACACACTGGAGCTACTGTACAGCGAGAAACAAAAAGTCAATTTATCTAAAACATATGTTTTTAATTCCAATTTAAATGTAAACTTGAGTAATCACATCTCTGAAGTTTTTATAGTACTATAATTAATCATTATAGTGTTTTGGTAATTTAGTATTTATTAGCGTTTCATCTCCAGCCTTTGTGACGAATGTGTTTGAGTATTAATTAATTATTATTAAATTAAGTTACTAAATTGCATTATATTTTATAGTTTACAATTAAAAGCCATTAAAAAATGAGTTTGTATTACAAACTTGAGATCGCAATTATTTTTCACAAACTTCCGTTTATGACGTTTGTGTTGTTGCTCCGCCCCCTTCCTGTCCTGCGTTGTGATTGCTGGATTTCCAACTTGTTTGGGCGTAGAACGTATAAATTGTTTGTTGACCTTTTTAAAATTGCTTTTAATGTTTAGCTTAGTCTGATGTGTTTTACTGTTTTACTGATTTGATGTTGTTTTTGCTTGCTTTTTGTTTTTATGTAAAGTGGTGCTGAAGTATTAGAAAAGCGCCTACAAATCAAATGTATTATTATGTATTATAAAGTAAACATACAATATTTAAATTGTTACCAGTGAATCTGGCTGGTCTTTTTTCCTCAATCAAATCTGTGTGCTCAAAACCTTTTATAAATAAAGTATAACACTATCTCTGTACCACAAAACTGCTGTCCATACTGGACAACCGCCACTACCCTCTGCACCAACACTTCACCAGGCAGAGATGTGTTCAGCGGCCGACTGCTGTCCCAGTCCAGCTCCACCAACCAGACCAAAAACTCCTTTCGTCCCGTGGACATCAGACCTGTACAACAGCTCTCAGAAAGGCAGGGAGGACAATTAGCATAGACAATGGACAATGTTCTACCTGTATTTGCAAGCTTAGTTTGCACTGTTTTATTTCCATTTTGCACTCCACTCCATTTGCACTGTTTAACTGTTGCAATGTGTACTGTAGCTACTGTTCATTTTATAACCTGTTAATTTTATATAATTATTACATACATAATGTTTTATATCTTATCTTATATCTTATTTTTGATTCTGTTCTTACGGTCAGGGTTTTTCATTTTAGTTTTAATGGTATGTTTGTATTTTGTATGTTACTGATGCTTGAATTTCCCCTCAGGATTAAATAAAGTATCTATCTTATTACACAAATGTCATACCAAAAACTGAACAGTTAAATTTTTATTGTTTTTTTACAATGTTTACTGTACTTTTGTTTAGTGGTCTTTTTAAATGTTCTTTTTAAAATGTGCAGATCATGCTGACACTCTTTTGAATGTAAAATGTTTGAATTGTCTGCCTTAGGATCTTTTTGGAAACACAGGATAGAGCACAGGTGATTGCGACTTTTCGTTAAAAGTGTAGGAGAAACCATGTGGCTTGCCAAAATACAAAAGGCTTACCAGGTACCCAAAACAGTAGACATTTAAAACTAACAGAAAAGTTACTTACTTGTGATGAAGAAAGTTCACATTTTAAACAGACTTGATAACCAAATGAGGCAGCCGACCTTGAAATGGAGGTTATGTTTAGAATCATCAGAAAGCATCAGTGCTTAATGCATTTTTGCCTGTAAAATTAAGTTATTTTAGTTTTATTCAGTCTTTATTAATATAGTTATTTAACACTATGAATCATTTCAGAAGTTGACAATGTCTTAGCTTAGTGTAAGAGATTTGCATATTGTGTTGTGTATATCATACTACATACTATTCATGTTTATTGTAACCTCAGATTGTCCTATAAATATGTAGAAGACCTTGGGCTATGTGGAGTTTTGGTAAGGAGGAACACAGGAAAGAGATGTATGTAACAGTAAGGTTGGAGGTAGGTTTAAAGTGCCACTGTACGGGTTGGTGAGATAAAAGTAATCTAACAGTACTTTGAGAAACTTAATGGTTGTTTAAACGACTGTCCTTGTCCCTGAAGGGATGTACGTCAGACACGCATCATTTACATAGCTTAAAGCTCCTCGTTTTCAAATATCCTTGTGTGAATAAATTGTAATCTGTGTTTTTGAAGAAAGGTAGACAGTCTGAATGTCGCACCCGCATCACACCTTGTACGAGTCAATCATACACAGTTTCACAACTGGTCCACTGTGGTGCTGCTCTCTTTATAAAGGACTGTCTTCATGGTTGAAAAGGATGTCTAATGGGCTGTTAAAGCAGAACCTTTGTGAAGCAGTCACAGCAGCTATTATGTGCATTTATACGAAAATACTGTGGTAATCAAAAACAAATTCAATACTTGGGCGCATTGATCATCTTTGGTGAGAACGCCGTTTCAGCCATCTTGTATATAATTTTTAAGGCAGGTTTATTACCCCTATGGTCAGTAAACAGATTATTTCTTTGTAACAGTTACGTCACATGTTTTTAAGGAAATATAGGCGTGCTGCTGATGTTGATTGAACAATGCATTATTTCCCACTCACTAATATGCCTGGTGATTTAAAGGAAAGTAAATGCCATGTACATAAATGGTATAACTTGCTAGCTCATAGTATTCATATTACAGAATGTAATTAAAGATTAGAGTAAACATAAGATCAACTCAACACCAGATTTTCAGAAGAAAGCTAAGCCACAAGATTTCCACATTATGCATATGGATAATAATCTTCAATATCATTGGGATTATTTTAAATCAGTAATAACTGGAGATCCATGCGAAGTAGTTTTATGGTCAATGTGTTTTCCTGTACAAACATCAGGTTTATCGGGATGAGATGACCGCAAAAAGTACAGGAGTCTGGTTTAAATGAGTTTATGTAGTTATTTGTAGTACATTGTATTTAACATTGTGTGTTTGTGTGTTGTGTGAACCTTTGTATTTTTGAACTTGACACAGATATTAATGATAATATAGAAGGAAGATATATACTTTATAAAATCCCCTTCTGGGGAAATTCCTTCTTTCGCTCTTTTTTTTATTCTTGGCACAACCACAGGCTGAAATACACACTGTGACATGCAAGAGGGTGGAGTGAATGGGCTCGCCACAGTAGCAGCGCCCCATGAGCAGTTTCTTGGGGTTAGTTGCCGTTGCTCAAGGGGCACTCGGCAGTGCACAGGCCAAGCCAAGTCTTCTACACACTGAGCTAAATGTACAGAGGAGAAGCAAATAAGTATTTATTAAAAACATATTTAATGTCATTTAAATGTAACATTGAGTAACCATCTCTGAATGTATTTTATAGTATATAATAATTTCTATTATAGTGTTTTGTACTTTAGTTTTAGCGTTTCATTAGCCTTTGTGACGAATGTGTTTGAGTAATTATTTTAATTATTATTAAATTAAAAGTTACAAAAAATTGCATTATAGTTTATAGTTACAATTAAAGCCTTATAAAATGAGTTTGTATTACAAATTAAAGATCGCAATTATTTTCACAACTTCCGTTTATGACGTTTGTGTTGTTGCTCGCCCTTCCTGTCCTGCGTTGTATTGGCTGAATTCAACTTGTTTTTGGACGCTAGACGTAAATTTTGTTCGCGTGTTTAAGATGTAACTTTGCTTTTTGCAGAACAGAGAGGAGAGGAGCTGTTGTTGATATTACAGTCAGAGAGAGTGAGAGAGATAGTTCAACTCATTTTCAAGGATTATGAAAAAAAAAACTAAGCAATCTTTTTCTATTTACGGGAGTTGATTTATAGTTGGACACAGTCAGAATGAGGTCTAAGTTGTTGTTGAAGTTATTATGGTGTGTACTGTTGTTTAAGTACACCGTTATGCACTCACTGTGTTTGCTAAAGGAGCTCAGAGCTAACGCAGGTAAACACAGCAGGGTACTGAGTGTTTGTGTGTACGAATGAAGCGTAGATTGTTATCATGGACAGTCCCTCGCACTCCCATCTCCCGCAATAACCTGGATGTTGAGGTGGCTACAAACCTTATGCAGCCTACCTCCACTGGTCGGACCCTCGCTGTCCAGCCTCGTTGTTGTGCATCGGCTGCAAGCTCCGTGTACCTCAGCTTCTTGCGCTCGTAGGCCTCCTCTACTGCGCTCTCCCAGGGGACCGTGAGCTCAATGATGGACACTTGAGCGAAGCTGACCACAGTACAAGGTCTGGTCGCAGGTTGGTGGACGCGATTTCAGTTGGGAAGCACAGCCTTTGGTTAAGTCTACCAGCAACTTCCAATCACGTGCCATGTTGTACAAGATAAAGTATTCCAGGCATTATGGTAAGTCTCCGCAGTAAACTAATGTATACAAAGAGAATAACAGATAGAGGCTACAGTAATCATTATACTATACTGTGATTATTTTGGTATGTTTAC
>NW_023340095.1:15926920-15927738 GCF_004916995.1 Morone saxatilis | reverse complement strand
GCTGTAATCTTGATTGTCGATGTTGTTTATTTGTCTGCGATTTCAAACAAAAAAGTGCAGCTAAACTAGGTTACAGTGAGGTTGCTGCCTGCCAAAACACCGGCAACGCTGAGGCGGAACACGGAAGCTGTGCCAGCTCGTCAGAGCTGACCAATCAGAGCGACCAATCTTTTCAGAAGCAGAGCCTTAAAGAGACAGGAGCTCAAACAGAGCGTTTCAGACAGAGGCTGAAAAGAGGTGCTGCAGCTATAGGCAGTATGAGAAAAAATATGTGTTAGAACATGTAAACCTATTCTAATAGACACACAAAATAAAATTAGGAACCTACAAAAATTAGCATAATATGTCCCCTTTAAATTATTTATATAGAATTTGTATTGAAATATGAGTAGTTATTAAGTGATAAAATATTAAAATGTTGTTGCACATCAACTTATTAATGGATGATTAAGTGTTTGTCAGCATTTAAAGAATACATTAGTCTTGCTCCACCATCACCTGAATTATGACTGGCTGACTGGCAGCCGTCACCAAGTTGCACAAACTCTGCGTGTCATCCCCTCTTTCTACTCACCCCCTCTACCCACCTTTCCTGTCAATCTTCAGCTGTCTCTATCCAATAAAGGCATTAAAAAGCCAAAAAAAAAACAACAACAAAATAATAAACTCTACAAAGCTGGACGAGCACTCATTAATCAGTAAATCACTGATCATCAAAAAAATCCTGTTGCTTTTTTTAAGGTGGTGTTCATTGCAGGGCTGTTTCAGACAAAATTTGATTAATATGATGATATGATGTATAAACTGGCAGTGTGTAT
>NW_023340095.1:15924653-15926810 GCF_004916995.1 Morone saxatilis | reverse complement strand
CTGCTGCAGTGTGGTATCTGTATACATCCGGGAAATTTCAAAGGTACCAAACACAGTAGTACTGCAGACATTTACATACTGCTATGTATATAATTTAATATACTATGTAAATCCTTTTTTGTATAATTGTTTGCAGAAGGACGCCGGCGGAAGATAATAGGGGTCAGGAAGGCGTAGCTGAAGCAGTGAGTCTACATGCAGAAGTAGAGTAACGTACAGTATTTAAATTGTTACAGTGAATTTTGGCTTTTTTATCTCCCTCAAAGTTAAATCTGTGTGCCTCTAAACCTTTTTAATATAAAGTATAACAACTATCTCTGATACAAAAACATCATACCGGCATTTCTGGAAAGACTGAACAGTTAAATTTATCATGTCTTTTTTTTTACAGTGTTTGTTTACAGTATTACTGATGCTTTTCTTGTTTAGTGTAAATGTTCTTTCAGAAATCTGCAGACATCCTGACACTCATTTGAAATGAATATAATGTTTTCAAGATGAAGCAGTCATCAACCGTTCAATCAAATGTCATTACTATGGTAATGTCTACTCCTAAGAGCAATAATTTTTGGTTTAGTTTTCTACAAATCTATCAAGGTATATAAACAAAGTGTAACAGAACGGGAATGAAGTCTAAAAACTGCATACTGAAGTATAGCTTTCAGTTAGGTTAACAGGATGTGGCTTTAACCGTCTGCTTTAACTGTCAAAGTCACTGAGAGGCATACGTATGTTTGCCTAACAGCATTAACTGCTTATAATAGCAGAAGATTATGAAGTATATTTACAGGCACACAAGAAACTTGCTTACTCTTACTTTTTCTTCCATCCTGGTGCTATTACAGAGATACTTTTTCTTGTCTTGTTTTATCAACATAACATCTTATTTTATCTATTTCTGTAGACTAGTAGCATATTGACATGCTCTCAAGGTATGATCCCAATGAACACACACAACCTGTGCTTTGTGCTGCTGAAATATTCTCCAACTACTGTCTAATGGGTCCTTTTATAAGAAAGAAAGAAAATAATAGTATTTTCTATTTTTATATTCCTTCTACACTAATGTTATGTGTTGGGCAGGTTTTAATCTTTCCAACATCAGTGTTACACAACTTTTGTATTATAAGCTCTATGTTCTGGGTAAACTTACTGAAGACAGACTGACCTCAAAGTCAGCCAAAATAAGAGGACATGTTAAAGTTCAAAGGTCCAAATTAAGTTCTGTGTTACAAATGCGGCAGAAAAATATTTTTTCTAAAATGAATATAAAGTCTTGTTCCTGCATGTTCTTATAAGAACATCATAATCAGTCTAATTATTGTCAAGACAATTCACTATGAACCGGTATGGAGCTGATAGCGCTAGAGGAAACTTTAGTGGAACTCTAAAGTTATCAGGTTACTTAGTTAATCATGAGGACCATAAAGTTCCAACCTAATGGTGGTGCGATAAAATCAGAGGATAGAGACACTCGACACTGGGGACCCTGAATGTGGTGGACTAACCAATCCCCACCATTTCGAGATCTATGTTTGTTTTGATTTATAAAGTGTCAATCATAAACCTGAAACCTGTCTGTTTAATGTTTTCCTTCCCTTTCTGGTCTAGATTAGTAGATTAGTAGATCTCCTTTACTCAATGTAAACATGGCAAGACAGTAAACACACACCTCAAACCAACAAACGCACTCTCTCTCAGGCCTAACATCAGAAGATCATCATCAAAACACTGAACTGTAGCGCTACAAAATCTCCACGGGGGAGTAAGTGTAGGGAGAAGGTGGGGCCTGGTGAGGTTAGGAAGGATGTTGATTTGCCTACATCATAATTTTTTCTTTTATTTTTTTATTATAATATAACCTCTTACCCCTTGTTGTTGTTATTAGTTTGTATTGTTTGTTTTGTGGGTGGGTCCCTGGTGTTATTTATGTTTCCTAATAATTTGTTATGGGTCTATGAAATGTACTGAATGGTATGTGTAATGTTTGTGAACCATACAATAAAAGTGTATGTTACATGGATTTAAGCCTGTGGTGGCCCGTATACCTATCTCTGCTTGATGAGGCAGTCAGAGTGATTGACTAGTGTATGTCAACTCCTTGGACTGTTTGGTAGAATTGTGTATATTGGTAGGCCCAAGAAAGAGTATATAGAA
>NW_023340095.1:15924371-15924553 GCF_004916995.1 Morone saxatilis | reverse complement strand
CTGTCTCTATCCAATAAAGGCATTAAATAAAAAATAATAATAAACTCTACAAAGCTGGACGAGAACTCATTAATCAGTAAATCACTGATCACCAAGCCTGTTGCTTTTTTTAAGGTGGTGTTCATTCAGGGCTGTTTCAGACAAAATTTGATTAATCTAGATGTATAAACTGGCAGTGTGTA
>NW_023340095.1:15919725-15924218 GCF_004916995.1 Morone saxatilis | reverse complement strand
CCAAACACAGTAGTACTGCAGACACTTACATACTGCTATGTATATAAGCATTTTATATACTATGTAAATCATTTGTTGTATATTAATTGTTTTTTCCAGTATGGGAAAATGTACAAGCAGAAGGACGCCGTTGGAAGCTGATAGGGGTCAGGAAGGCGTAGCTGAAGCAGTGAGTCTACATGCAGAAGTAGAGTAACATACATAAAATATTTAAATTGTTACAGTGAATTCTGGCTTTTTTTTATCTCCCTCAAAGTTAAATCTGTGTGCCGCTAAACCTTTTTAATATAGTAATAGTAATATAGTAAGTATAACAACTATCTGATACACAAACGTCATACCGGCATTTCTGGAAAAGACTGAACAGTTAAATTTATCATGTCTTTTTTTTACAGTGTTTGTTTACAGTATTACTGTCTCTTTTCTTGTTTAGTGTAAATGTTCTTTCGGAAATCTGCAGACATCCTGACACTCATTTGAAATTAATATAATGTTTTGAATTGTCTGCCTTAGGAATCTCTTGGAAACAACAGGATGGAGCAGTGACTGATTTACAGGCTCCACATCAAACAACCTTCCTCACTCAGCTGGTTAGTGAACAGATGAAGCAGTCACCAACCGTTCAATCAAATGTCATTACTTTGGTAATGTCTACTCCTAGGATCAATAATTTTTGGTTTAGTTTTCAACAAATCCATCAAGGTCTATAAACAAAGTGCAACACAACAGGAATGAAGACTGCAAACTGCAAGTAGAGCTTTCAGTTAGGTTAACAGCCTTTCCGTCAGTGGCATATGTCTGTAGGATGTGGCTTTAACCGTCTGCTTTAACTGTCAAAGTCACTGAGAGGCATATGTATGTTTGCCCAACAGCATTAACTGCTGATAATAGCAGAGGATTATGAAGTATATTTACATGCACACAAGAAACTTCTTTACTCGCTAGTTAGACTTTATCTTTTTTTTAAATCTTGTTTTATCACTAAACATCACATTTTATTATCTATTATCTATTTTTGTAGACTAGTAGCCTATTGACATGCTCTCAAGGTATGATCCCAATGAACACACACAACATTTGCTTTGTGCTGCTGAAATATTCTCCAACTACTGTCTAATGGGTCCTTTTATAAGAAAGAGAAAAAAATATTCTCTATTTTTATATTCCTTCTACAGCAGTGTGTGTGCCACAAACCTATCACATGTGGTTCTTTATTTTGGTATTTATTCATTTTTGTCATAAAAACATCCAGAATGTTATGTGTTGGGCAGGCTTTAATCTTTCCAACATTAGTGTTACGCAGCTGTTGTATTTTGACCTCTTAGTTTTGGTTAAACTTACTGAACTCAAAGTCAGCCATGTTCAAGTTCATTGAAGGTCAAAATGAAGTTCTGTGTTACAAATGCTGCAAATGTTGTCAAGACATTTCACTATGAACCAGTATCAAGCTGCTAATAGAGGAAACTTTAGAGGACCACTAAAGTTAGTACATCATGAATACTCTCCACCACAATTTGTGTTGATCCATGGGGCAGATGACAGTAAACACAAACTCTTCTGTTTAATTTGTTTCAGTTAGACTCATAGCTGCACATTAAACTAAAACACATAGTAACCAAAATATGTTTTCCCAGTTTCCCTTAGAAAACTCAGAACACTGTACTGTAGTGCTTAAAAACTCCTTTTAAGGCCTTTAATAAACAAAATAAACTTCAGATAAAATAGTTTTTTCCAGTGTGGAGCAATAATTCGCCTGTGCCTAACCCCTCCTTCACACACTCACCACACATTAAAGTGGCCAATTTCCCATATTGTTGGAAAATTTTATAGCACATAAATGGTACATTTTCTTACAAATGCGATGTGTGCTATTTCTATTTCTGAATTTGTTTAATCAGTCGGTGCAACATTGAGGTCAACAGCTGGGTTTTTTTTTCTTGGGGAGCATTAGTGTGATGCAAAAATAAAAACAAAGTTTCAGAGAGGCAGCTTATTTTCTTGAAATTGTGTTTTGTTGTGTGTTTTGTAGTGTGCCCTGATAAATGAAACATTTTACTGTTTACTACCATTTATGTTACTGTTTCTTTTGCTTTAGATAAGATACTTTGTACACATTTATTTTTTGTGCTTTATGATGAACTTTTGCGTTCTTTGTTTTTTAATTTTATTTTTTCTGAAAACGTTTCCCTTTTCTCCGTGTTTTAATTAAAGATAGACAACATTACACTTGCCTCAAGTATTTCTGTGGTATGTGCACTCAACACATACCCTCCCAACATGCAGTTTTGGTTTGGTTAGTCAAACAGTGCTAAAATAGTTGTGCTCTGTGTTTCAGACATTATTTCAGGGATTCAAGCTGCATTAAAGCATATTATAGCGACTCAACAATATGCAGCCACAATAGCAGACCAAAAGAAAAAAAACTCCCAATTGATCACAACCAAGTGCATGGAAACAGCTTTCCCATGGGAGCACTGTTGCGAGAGAGGAAAGAATAACTTGGTTGTAACCCGTGACTGTAAGTCAAGGGAACTGCCTCTCCTTCTGTATATAAATGAATGTTTTACGACAGGCTTCAAATATGTGAATCATATCGGGCATTCCCCTAAATCTATCACATGAAGTTCAGTTTCCTAGTCACAAGGAGTACTGCTCAGCCTGTCAACAGTTGCAAAATGTCTCAAAATGTTCTGCAATACTTTTATTTGGAAAATATTGTTGTTAGAGTTCATCTCAGGTTGACTTAAAGGTGATGTAAAGGAGTCTCAACTGGAGACAAACAAAAGTTGTGTTTACTGACAGTCTTACTCACTGTTGTAGGAGTGCACATTGTGTGCATTCTTGAGGCCTGGCAGATTTATTTAATGTGTCCCATACTTCATAAAACATTTGTAGAGCCCGTTTTTATTAGGGCCCGAGCACTGGCCATGCGAAGGGGCCATATCCCACACCCAACAGGAAGTCGGACATTTTGGATTTAGTGGTCATTTCTGGCGATTTGCACACATATTTGAACAAACTCCTCGTAGGGAATTTATCGGATCGACTTCAAATTTAATCAGAACAATCTAAAGACATTCTCGATTAAAAGTTGTGCTATTTACGACATTCTGTTGAACGGCGTGCCCGTGGCGTGGCGTCGAATTTCAACGACTCACCATAAAAAAGGAAGTTGTCATAATTTCTGCGTACATGATCCGATCTCAACGAAACTTTCCATGTTTGATAAGAGTCTCGCGTCTATGTGATAATATTCAGTAATAGTGAGAGCGCCACCTAGTGGGAACAGGAAGTATCACGTTTTATACTTTCATGTTATACTCCTAGCAGGTTGATCAGATCATGCTGACATTTTGAGAAAATGCAAAATATATTGTTAATGACGTGGCGTCAAATATTGATGTACCGCCAGAGCACACAAACTTGCTATAACTTGAGTGTACATTGTCCATTCGGCTCCAAACTTCACTTGACTGATAAGAGTCCCGCCCTGAACACATGTAATAATATTCACACAACTTTCAATCGTGAATGTCTTTAGATTGCGCTGATTAAATTTGAAGTCGATCCGATAAATTCCCTAGAAGGAGTTTGTTCAAATACAACGTGTGCAAATCGCCAGAAATGGCCGCTAAATCCAAAATGGCCGAATTCCTGTGTGGTTTGGGATATGGCGCCCACTGGATTTTTTGTTCTTCTGGATAAGATCTACGCGTAGATTTCTTCAATTACTAATTATCTTGAACCAGTAGGCCTATAATCAAAAACTCAACCCTAAGGCTATAACTACTAAACGAAACTCCCCTTGCACAGCCAGCAACAGTCAAGTGTACGTCGCAGAACTAGGCAGTTACAAATCTGAATTAATCACCACATAAAGTCTGCAACTAATACTGTCACAGTCATGTCATTCCAGTTGCGGTGGTATATTTGGATTTTTAGGTAAAAGGCTTATGATGATATATTCATAGGATGTCGCACACTAAATTACAAAAACTGTGTGTTTACTTTTAATATCGAGCAACTAAAATTCATATGTATATTGATCTGACCACGGCTATGAAACATTTCTGGCATTCATCAATGATTTTATTAAAATGGATCGAAGCACTGTGTAATGTGAAAAGTCGCTCATAGTGGTAGTAGCAGCTAAATGCAGATGTTTAAATAAGTAAGTTTTTGCAAACACACCAGAGAAAAAACATTTATATGCAAAGAATGTGCTATTCATCACATACAGAACATTCATTTATAAACTGCATATAAAAATATAAAAAAAGGCTAAAGTAATGATTATTAGTGAAAGTAACTTTGACAGAGGATGTGAAAAAACAATGTTGTGTTTGTATTGCAGAAAAGATGGTTGTTCCAATGAAATGTGTGTAGTTTCACACATTTGCCCACTCACAGTACTCTCTTACTCTTTGGATTCCTCTTCCCTTTTAAGGCCTCTGCACACCAACCCGACGGCCGACCGTCAGCAGAAAAGCAGT
>NW_023340095.1:15879089-15919679 GCF_004916995.1 Morone saxatilis | reverse complement strand
GCCAACTGGAGTGTACGTTCTGCGTGTGCGCGAGGCGTAATACGTCCCCATAACAGCAGGCGATAATCGGATTGGTGTGCAGAGGCCTTTAAGGTGTTGGTGTGCACTTCATTATCACTGAGCTCGGGGATTGAAATGACATGACTGATTATAGCCACGTCGTTCAGGATACGATTCCAGGCAGTTTTCATAAATATCTTCTGTTTGCTCCTCCTGTTGGAAAGAAAAAGAAAAACACAAAAAACACCTTATTAGCTTAGTTTGATATTAGTGTCTTTGTAATAGGAATTGTCTTTATTTCACTTTGTTATTAAATGAATTCACCTCCAGTCCTCATAAATTAACAGAATGTATAAAAGTTCTCAAATGACAAGGTCATAATTATTATATTTACCACTTCTGTAGTGGGAGGATGGGTGCTATTTCTGTAAAAGAGAGTGACATTTAGTCCATGTTCTAGCAATATAATGTATTAGTCATACATCTTTATGAATAGATGTTGGAAATGTTAGAATGACTTGAGCCAAATGCAACTTACCCTGCACACGGTTTGCAGACTCTGTGCAGAATGGTCAACACAATTATAAAGATCAGGCAGCACACACAAGGAACAGCCACAGCAATCACTATCATATACTGATTTTCTTCTTCCACAAGCTCTAGGGGAGAGAAACAACAGTAACAAACTCACTCTCACTAATCTAATTTTGTAACTAATATGCAGTTAAATTAAGTCGTGATTTTTTTGTGCAAAAGACAAGTGGCAACCTTTGTGGCTGACAAATGAAGCTGATAACTGCAGTTCCTAGAACTTGCCACTGTCGCTTTATGGAGATTGACTCACTTTTGGAGGCTGATTCCAAAAGCAAGTGAATTCCATGAGTCCCAATATTAAAATGTCCAACTTTAAAGCATAAATAATGTTTATAGCCTAGTACCTAAACAGTTTCAGTCTCTATAGCTGATTTCCCCATTCATGACAACTGTGCAAGGGGTGAAGGGGTGGCTGCTTTATATAGCTGAGTCAATTTTAACCACACTCCACATATTGGCCCATTTTTGTATTAGCTGGCAAAGTAGCACCAGAGTTAGAACTGCAAACATGGCAACAGCCAGGGCCAGCTATACTTACCTTCAATGCTGAGCTTTCAGAAACATGTGGGAGAACTCACAGAGACTACGTCAATTTTTAATGATACTCTCAATTCTGTAAAATCATTGTTTCATAAAGGAAGTCCAGCTGGTGCTTGCATGTCCTGTGGTCTCAAAATAAAGCCACTAACATTGTGTGCCATAATAAGTTATACTCCAAGCTCTGAATTTGAGAAGCTATTTAGAGGTTTGAGTGAAGACAGTAGCAATTCTCACAAAAATACCCTCAGAGGCTGTTATTACTTTACAGTACACAAATATGCATCAATGCCAGTGCGGCCATAGCTGTGTAGCTTTTGTATGTCTGTGTCTAGGTGCAGGTAGCATGAACAGCATACCGTATAGCAACAGTAGCCATAATTGTTGTTAATGTTCCTTTTTAAGGCCTGTTCCTTTATACATCCTATTTTCTTTGCTGTTGCCACAGGGCTTACTTCCATTTCATCTAATCTTATAATTTAAGAGTGAGTACCACACCTGTAATTATGAGCTCCCATAGCTTTGAGTAAGGTCCTTCATTTGTGGTTATCTCACAGGTGTAGTTTCCTGAATGAGAAATCTGGACTCTCTCTATGATCAGTGCATATCGTTGGCTCTCTAACTCGGACATATTTATATTGAGTCTTTTAGCTTCTGGACTCTTGTGTAAGGGATTCTGGGGCCTGAAACTGAACAGCCTGTCCCCATTCTTTTTCCACGTCAGCTGAGTGAGCGTGTTGTTCACAGTGTCACAGGGCAGGACCACTCTGTTGCCAACCACCTTTGACATAGTGGTTCCTTCTGTGGAAAGGGAAATTTCAGATTAAATATTTTATTTTCACTGTGACCATGTTGTCACCATTACACTACATTAACAGTTTAAGCAATAGCTTTGGTATATTTTGAGACGTGTGTTTGTTTTCTTGCCGAGAGATAGAACACTGATGCCCATAGGCGCTACTATCAAGGTACTAAAGGGAGAAAAAACATCTGCTACACCTTATTGACACATGCAAACACCTTCTTCATTCCACTCTCATATTCCTCTCTCATGTATATTGAAATCAAAGCTACAGTCAACATCTGGTTAGCTTAGCATAAAGACTGCAAACAGGGCAAAACTGCTAAACTTGATCTGTCCAGAAGAAACAAAATCCCACTACTGTCCAAGCACTTATTAAACTCATTGACATCTTATATCTTCCTTGTTTAATACGAACAAAAACCAAAGTGTAAAAACATCCTTTTGCGGTTCATATTCAGATTCACGTTTACTATACAGACACGAGCGGGGAATCGATCGTCTCACCTAACTCTCAACAAGAAAAAGAACACCTTATCCAAAATGCCAAACTATTGTTGGAGCTGCTGTAAATTAATTTTACCTGTTGGTGAGAAAATCCAAAACATGCAACATATCAGAGAAAGAGTCCTGTTGAAGTCCAAATATTTAGCAAAATCCTCCATTTCACCTTAAAACAGAGATGACGTTATTGTAAACATACTGTTTGTGTGGGTATGCGGTAAACTTGGAAAACAGTTTCTTTGTAAATGTTATTGGTATTTACTCAAACAGGGATGCCTCGCTTAGTTTAAAGTCTAACTTTTCAAGAGAGTCCTGACCACGATTGGCAGCAATAACGATGATTCACAAATACAGATACCACATACTACAAAATATGTCACCAGATCAGAATGAAACAAACATCCCATTTGTAGTGTCAAAGAGGATCATAAAGAGGGTGACATGCTCTGTTAACCCAGATAGGCTACAGTATGGTAAATATAGTAACTGCACCTACTTACCGGTAGTGAGTATCTGCTGTTTTGTCTCGTTTCTTGCTCTAAGAAACTTAACTCTTAAGTGCAGCTTTAATTTAGGCAAAAAATTAGCTAAAATTATGTATATATGAGGATAATAAAAAATCAGACAGCCACTTCTGTACCTGACAGTGTTAAGATTAAATCTGACCAGGCCCCACACATACACACCAGAAATGGTTTCCATACAGGAAGTGAATAGCGATAACTTTGGTGGTCTGTAGCCATATGAGTAATGTGCTTCTTTTGTGTGTGTGTAGGTGTGTGTAGGTGTTCGTGAAATGGACCTCTCTTCTTCATTTTGGCAGACATTGTACACCTTGAAAATTTAAAACGCTAACTGAGCCTTTTCCATTTGAATTTGAGATGCCATTATGTCAGGCCAAATGAAAATGAAATGGTTAATTTTAATTTAGATAATGGAAACATTGTCACAGTAAAGTGTTGAAATGTACAACGCCAAAGATTGTAATGTCTGCTGGGCTGGCTTATCTTAAGCGTATACTGTCGTCAGTGCCTAGCACTTAGAGCTGAACCAAAAATATACAAGCTGCTTCACTGCTAAAACAAACAGACACACCCATTTCCACAAGATGGTAGTTGTGGCTTGGATATGGAAAGACCATGTCTACTTAAATGTGCAGCCTCTTTGAGATCATAATGTAAGTTGTGGAATCATTTATATACCAGCTGCCAAGGCTTTAAGCACATCAGTTGTTTTTCCACCTTTCCTGTGGACTCAAGATCCTCCTCCTTAGCCTATTGAACATTGCAAGAATTTTTAGGTAAAAAACAACAACAATATAAATCAACAATATATTATAAGGTAGCTTTTCAGGTCTCTGTTAAGGAAACATTGTTGTAAGTATGGTTAGTGCATTAACAACACTTTTTTTTCCTAAGGAACTCACACCATATATTATTAGTTTTTTCTTAATAATTGTTCCCTCCCCCAACTTCTGAAAATAAACCTACATCCTTGATAATGTGCATATATATATAGCACAGATCTTATCAGATTGTGTTTAACCTCCTTTTATGGTTGATGCAGTGGAAAATACAGGGGCGGATGCTGTCAGAAACAGTACAAGAGGAAAACTCTGTTGTCCAAGTGCAAGTGAATGCAACAGCTGCAGGGGCGGGACTAGAGATATATTCATTCTGTGGCAAGAAGATTTTAAGAGGAAGAAAAAAAAATGCTGATTTAATTGCAAACAATCACATATATATTAATATTTGCCTGGAAAAGCCCCCAAATGAAGATATTTGAACTTAAAAAAACATTATTGTAGCACATTACTAAAGCAATAATTAAGGAGTGGCAACTGCAACCCCATGCCACACCTACGAAGCCCATTACTGCCAATGTGAGGATCCTGTAAGTCAAAATGATGAGAAACTTTCTCAAAATAATCACTCAGTACACGGACGTAATTTGGTGGGGGGGACACAGGGGACATGTCCCCTGCACTTTTTCAAAAGGCCGTTTTGGTCCCCTGCTTTACCTATGGAATGCGATCGTGACCAAATTAAAATTAAAATAACATTTGCAGGAAATGCTTTTGTCATTGTTAAGAATGGTGCTGCCATTATTTTGACTCATGTAATAGAAATGAATAAATCAATCATCCTGTTGCAATTTGCATTTTTCTTCTGAACAATTCACATTTTATGCCCATATCAAAAGAAATCCAAAGAGGAAATTGCCATTTTCGTTTTCGTGGTCTGCCCGCAAAATAGTGACCTAATAATCTCGAAATGGAGGAGAGTGATGTCAGTAGCTTGCTCTTTGTGCTACCATCTATACGTAGACGGCGGTGTGCATATTTTATATATTGGACCATTCACAGATCATGGCGATTCCCATGAGATTGTGCAAACTTTATTAGAATTAGCTGCCAGGTGGATTCTAATATTATACTTGAGTCTGATCCCGTGACCGAGTTGGAGCGAGGTCATAGAGAGCTTGCTGCATACTCTGCGTCACAGATTCAGATGTCAATGAGGTTGCCAAGCCTAACCTCTCCTTCAGTCCTGGAACACTGGAATGCTGTGGAGCCCCTCAAAAGGAACCAGGACACTGCGGTCAAGCCAGTCGTTATCCATAGCCGGAATTATTGAGCAAAAGTGTTTTTACAGTAGCTAAAACATATGAAAATATGCAATCTGCAGGTACAAATATGGAATTTTATAGTTGAATTTCTCCACATTGGTGCAGATAAAAATTAATATTAAGTAGATATTTAAGTATGCTTGGTGGTCTTAGACTTTAGGAGGTCAAAAATACCATTCCATAGCCAGGAATTATTGAGCAATTGGTTTTTACAGCACCCACTAAGGGAGACAGGCTTCAGGCCTAGTTTAGACCCGCCCACAGACTCCGTCGCCGATTGGCTCTGCCGCGTTCTTGTGTGATTGGCCTCCCTGCTGTCACTCCATCTTGCTTGCACACTGGTCTGCTAGTTGGAATCCGCATGAATCTGCCACTGTAAATCGGGCGTTGTTCTGCCTGGGTCACGTCAGCTTAGAAGGATTGTAATATCGAAGGTTTCATTTACATTAAACGTTTGAATCGGTGTCCATGTGCGGATGTGCATGCGTGCGTTGGAGTGAAGTTGACTAAACAAGGTGAAACACAGAATTGGGGTGATAATGTTTTGCTACATGCTTTACAAACCAGTCAAACCAAAAAAAGGGAACAGTAAACTTAAAAGAGAATAGAAAACAAGAAGAACTACTAGAAAAAACACAGTGAACTGAAAGAGTTAGAGTTTTATTAAAAATACTTGTGTCCCCCCCCACCTCTGACCTCTGTCCTTGACTCAGTATCGGTTCTTTTCACCTTGTTCACACAGTCCTTCCATACAGTATCTTGTTTGTAGGCAGAAAAGTTTGTCCAGGTCCAAATACCTTTTACAATACTGCCCCTTAGTGGTGAATTTATCATAACCCTCTCAACCATTCATCATTCCCCAGGAATCAATCATAATGCTATTTGAATCAATCCCATTTTCTTTCATGAGTTTGGTGTGTGTTGCAGTGTCAGTGAGGTGTGTCTCAGTTCCAGATTTTAATAGAAACCTCTTTGAGGAACTAAAATCTAGTTCAGTAGAAGTCAGTGCTGGAAAGAGAAAAAATATGGTACTTTATACCCACAACATCTATCTGACAGCTTTAGTTAATTGTTACTTTTCACTAGACAAATAAATGAGTATATCTAATAATGTATCTATCTATCCATATATTATTCAATTACATATTATTGTATTGTTATCTAGGTTATATAGATAGATATAGACTTGATCACTGTGTAATAATTCACAAGTTACCCCAAAGTATACATAAGTAAATATTAGCTTCACATTTACCACCTGAAACATTATTAATGAACACATGAATGCATCAGTAATTATAATTCTGTAATATACTTTATTATTGTGAAAAGGGCATGCATAAAGAGTACTATTACTTTTGGTAGTTTGGGACCTTTTACTTAAAGGACCGGTGTGTAGAATTAGCAGTGAGGTTGCAGATTGCAAACCATTTGAATTCAGCTCAGCCTTCCAAGCTTGTTAGAGAAACTACCGTGGCCACAAAAAATGTGATAGGCTCCGTCTAGGGCCAGTGTTTGGTTTGTCTGTTCTGGGCTACTGTAGAAACATAGCAGTTCGATGTGGCGAACACCATGGAACATGATCGGCTCCCTCTGTAGATAAAAGCTCTAAGATAACAAAAACTCAACACTCCCTATATTCAGATGATTATACACTAATGAAAACATACTTATGCATGTTATATTCCATTTCTGCCAATAGATCCAATAGATATTTTACACACTGGACCTTTAAGTAAAATGCTGAATGCAGGACTTTTCCTTGTAACAGAGTATTTATACACTGTTTATTGCATTGCTACTTTTCACTTTTAGTACACAGAGTTCTATGTAAATGCATTTGTAAAAGTACTGTCGATGTGCAGGTTTCTCTGTACCACAGGTTTAGCCACTGTTCAAGACCAGTTTTTATCAGTCTGATTTGTTAATACAAAACACATCTGTCTGTGAGTTATTAAACATGCAGCATTGGGAACCTGTGATTGTTTTTTTTACTTGAGTAATAATAAAGTCCAATGCTAGTTTTACTACTGTTCCATGTACTGTTGTGTGTGTGTGCGTGCACGTGTTTGAATACGTGTGTGTGTGCGTGCACGTATTTGAATATGTGTGTGTGCGTGCGTGCGTGCGTGCGTGCGTGCGTGTGCTTGCGCTTTGCAGAGAAACACTGACACAACACTTCTTGACCACGTGTGACTTTTTATTGCGTTGGTTCACATTCCAAAAGAAGATACTGCCACACATCTATCAGCAAAGAAGACTACAAGTTAGTAAAAAGGATTTTTTTTTTTCAAATATTAATCACGTCTTCTTACAAACATACAGGCAATGCAACGGTCTTAAAATACAAAAAATCATACATTACCAGTCATATCGATGTACACAAGGACCAGCATCTTGCTTTTGATTGTAACACTGTTAAATGCTTAAATGTGTTCAACACTTTTGGTGATTTATTGAAGGCTCTCTTTGATTCAGATTCCACAGTATTGGATTATGGGAGGAGAAGAGATGGCTGGGGGTCACAAAGGGGTCAAGCTGCCTTCTCTCTCAGAGTTTCTCTAGAGCCATTTGATCATACCCCCAAAACCAACACTGTGAGGCACATGTGTGAGCGTAATCTGTAATGTCTGTAAACATGCAGCATTATGCCCTAATATCTTCTTAACGTATGTTGTTAATACTTTAAATACTTGTTATTTACCCATCTGAGCTGCATAATAGAGGCATGTTTTATGTGTGGTGTGGGTGTGGGTATGTTTGTGTGTCTGCTGAGAGGTCGCATACAGAAATTAAACTTAAAAAAAAAAAAGAAAAGCAAATAAAACATCACAGTTCACATAGGTCCCAGAGCAATATAAGCACTTGCTACAATCTTACAACATTTGAGAATTTACATTTACAGATAAGGCACAGGAAATCATACAGTTGTAGCTGTTTGAGTAAACAAAGCCAGAGAATATGAGAGGAGGATTGGTGATAAACCTAAAGCATACTTTAAGGCTTAGCGCACTTTGTATTAAAGTACTTCCTAATAAATTGCAATTAAATGAATCATTACCCAGATAGATGCACATTACTGCAGCACAGGCATTTTCTCTTTATTGGGTTTGTGAGATTAAATCAATATTTGGATCACAATTATAACTTGTGTGATTACTCTAGACAGTGAAATAACCAAAAAACAGCTGTTCTGCACATTATGTACATTATCACACATGAGATAGGGCATTATGTACAGTGGGAGTTGCCTCTTGTTGTTCGTTTCTCTCTGAATTTAAAAGCATGTCATGGGTATTGTGTTTTCTTGCGGGGTAAGTAACCCTCTGTGGTCACATAAAATCAAGTAGAAAGATTTTATTCACAGCCAGGTCAAGGATGCTTGTTTTCATTGATGAGCGCGGTTTCTTTTATTGTCTCGCCTCCAACAATACTTTGTGCTGATGGTGCATGATCTTTATCACCCGGACGCCTGTTTGTACAGCACGAAAAGAGAGGATTTGGCCCGAGGTCGCTACTATAGTTCATTCTCTGATAGGGTCAAATGAGCCCTGCTCTCTTCCATGGACAACTGATATCACAGTACAGTTCTACTTAAAGCTACAAAACATAAGCAAATCTAAAAAGCAGAGAATTACATTGAAAAAGACATTCAACATGTGGTCTTTTTTTTTTTTTTTCTTTTTCACTAACTCAGCTCTGGCTGTGCTACATGGTATATAAACATGAAAAGGAGAGAAATGCTCTGAAATTGATGCACATCTCTCTTCACTTGAAAGAATCCTGTGTAAATGGATGCATAGATGAGGTGTTATGAGGGTTAAAGGCCTTGCACAGAGTCTAAACCTCTGAATGTGCAAAAAAAAAAAAAAAAGGTATGCTCTTCTCAACCTGAAAATGGACTTTTCTTCTTCCTCTCAAAGAGCTGTATACCTGTAAATGTACCGGCACTTTATCGTGTGATTTGTGTTTGCGAGAGCCCTCTCACTCGCGCAGTGTGCAGCCACATGCTGCATTTGCAGTATGTCGCTGTCTGAATGAGAATGAAAGTCGGTGCCTAACTACAGCAAAATTACTGATTTGCAGACACACAAGTATATCATAACTCTCTTTCCCCTATCTACTCAAACCCCATGTAAAAATGTCTAATCCTCCATTGTATATGATTAAAACTCTTTCAATAGAAAAAGATGTTTCTAAAAATTGAACATGGATTTTCATCAAGTAAAAACATTTCCCCCCTGCATGTGTCCTTTTCACATTATTTTTTAAATATAAGAACACGCTTAATAAAAAAACTACTCCTCCCCTCTTTAACCTCTACTTTTTATATTTCATTTTTATCACAAACACGCAGATTTTTTGTCGCTTTGTAGAACAGTTTTAAAGTTTTTAATCTCTCCCTGTTTATTTAGTTTTTCATCCTTTGCTTTTTGACCTGCCTGTTCAAGAGTGTGCGTTGTTTTGAGTTAGGTGTGTGTGTGCTCTCTCTTATGTTGAACATTTGGTGTGTGCAGGTGTACATGTGCTCTCTCTCTCTCACAGGTTCATACAGTGAGATCGTCTGACCTGGCCCTGCTGCTGGCTTTGCTCAGTCGACTCAGCGGTCTGGTGTCTTCTATCGTATCCGTGGCCTCCATCCCTGCCTCCGCTGGAGTTACCCCTTCCCCATTCACCACCTCCTCTACCTCCACATCCTCATCCACAACCGGCTCCACCTTCTCTGCTTCCACCTCTGCCGGCTGCACCTCCTCGGGCTCCTCCTCATGTAATGTCACCCCCGCTGTCTCAGTGGTTTGGGCATAGGAGGGCAGAGTCTCGTCATACACCTTAGAGATGTCCTCCATGGGCAGCACCTCCTCCGCTTTCTCCTCCAGGCCCTGGAAGGGTGGGGCCCCTCTGCCAGCCTCCATGCCCACCTCAGCCAGCGGGTAGAGGTGAGTTATAGGGGGAGCTTTCTCCTCCTCCAGCAGCCTGTAACCTTTCACTCTCTGCAGGGAGGGCACAGCCAGGGAGGGCAGGCTCTTTTGTGGCGGCAGGGGGGCCGTGCCCTCGCCTTGGGCTGGGGCTGGGGCTGGCTTGCGAAAGACAAAGCGAATCTTCTTCAGGCCCAGGTGACTGATCTCCACAAAGTTGAGGAAGAGTGAGACACAGGCCACAGCCAACATGAAGATGATGAAGACGGTCTTCTCTGTGGGGCGAGACACAAAGCAGTCCACAGTGTTGGGGCAGGGCCAGCGGCTGCATTTGTACAGCGGCAGAATGCGGAAGCCGTACAGGAAGTACTGACCCACCACGAAGCCCACCTCAAACAGTGTCTTGAAGATGATGTGGCAGATGTAGGTCCTCAGCAGGGTGCCCTCCAGCCTGAACTTCTTGCTTCCCTTTGTGCTGGTCTCCTTAGTGGTGCGGACACTTCCCTGGTCAGGTGCCAGAGGGAGTCGCTCCTCACTCAGCTCCTGCTGCCGGCTAAGTTCAGCCTCCTCACGCTCCTTGCGTTTCTCCTCCATGTGGACATGGTGCACAGCGTGACCCACGTACACCAGAGACGGTGTGGACACAAAGATGATCTGCAGCACCCACAGGCGGATGTGGGAGATGGGGAAGGCCTCATCATAGCACACATTCTCACAACCTGGCTGCTGCGTGTTGCAGACATAGTCAGACTGCTCATCACCCCACACAAACTCCGCCGCCGTGCCCAGGATGAGGATACGAAAGATGAAGAGCACTGTGAGCCACACCCGGCCGATCACCGTAGAGTGCTCGTTAACTTCCTCTAAAATATTACCCAGAAAGCTCCAGTCACCCATGATCGGTCCGTAGCTCTGAAAAATAAAGGGTGGGGTAGGTAGGAACATGGAGGGTGCAGACAGACAGGGAGGGTGGGGTAGGCAGGACAGACAAGGGGAGGGGGATAGAGTGCCAAAAGTAAGAAATGTAAAAAAGGAAAACCAACCAAAAATCAAACCTAACTCATAATTTCATTTAACCACACGAGATTATATTAGGAAAGAATTAGATGAATTTAAAACTTCTAAGAGTTGCCTTCGATTATAATTTGATTTAAAAAAAAAACATAATGAATCAAATATTAAATTCAGATTTTTATCGAGGTATTGATTTAACCTTTTAGAAGTCTGTTTGTTCCCAGTGTACACCTTTAACTATGTCGAACATTAACAGTGGTGCAAACCAAAAAATCTCTCTCTCTATCTCTTTTAAAAATTTCTGAGTAAAAACCCTTAAAGAGAGATCAATAAATAACAAATAGTCCCCTCATCTGTAAGGTATGATATAGGTTAAATGTAATCAAATGGGCAACTTGCCACAGCTGCGGCTCCAGCGAAGTTGAGTCCTGTCCCGTTCTCTTGGCACCCGGCAGGGAAAAGTGAACTTTTTTCTGCCCTCTATCCCACCTAAAGCCCCGTCCTTGTCGCCCCACTGAGCAGATGTGAATGAATCGGCTCTGATGGTTGGTTTTTAGTTTGCTGCAATATTTAAGCTTGGAGCCAGACGGCCTTTATTTGCCGGGCGACGTGTGGTGACGCAGGAGACAATAGGATCAACAGAGCCAGAGCAGGGATGTATGGGAGCAGGCCTCAGGCTCCCACACCAACATGGACACTGTACGGCCGGGGCACCGAGTCCACAGCAGAGCCATTCAGTTCCATGTATGCAACTTCCTCACACATATATACTGTATGTAGAAGCACACATACAGTGGATGAAACAACAACAGCAGCTTATGTGCCTCCAGCTGTACTGCCATGCCCAACATTAGAGCAGAGAGGCAGGTCAGTGACAAACTACTGGCTCAGGCAGGGATGAAGGAGAGTTTATGCCCTTGTGCATTAATACTGGATATTAATGTTTTAACTATTCAGTACAGGCAGCAGTAGGTTAATTTTAACTGTGGGTTTTAATAAGATGAATGCTCTCATGCTGAGCCTCTGAAATTATTTTCTGATTTTGTTTAGAGGAGGTTTTGGCCAGTTCTTTCTAATTTTATGTAACTGTCTAAAATGTATACAACTTTGTCCATTTTACATGGGATTTACGAGACCCCCACCAGTTCATATAAGCCAGATCCAGAATGCCATGCATGCATTTTCAAGCCCAGCTTGTTGCTTTACATTCCTGCATAGTATGTGCAGTACAAATGAAAATGGGATTGTATCTGCCAACTGAACTAGCCAAAAGAAGAATAATAGCTTTTAACTGTGCACCTAAAGAGGAAATGTAACAATGTTCATGGCCAAACTTTAGTTTAATACACATTTGTTCTTTTTTTTTTGTTTGTTTTTTAATTTGTGGTAGTGCTTTTAAAACAGTGCCGTTTTTGCATCTTTATTCTTCATTTTCTGTATCAAACGTCGTCGAATGTGAATTTTAAAATTGTAGATAATTGAGTCCACTTCTGTGTGTGTGCACTTGTGTGTGTGTATAATCATATCTGTGTCACTTAGCTGGAATGCGAGGAATGTGAACCACTGAGTGAAAGGACAGACTGAAATGTCTCTATTAGGGAGGTTAGTCAAACTTTCACAGCTCAGGGGAGAAAAACATTCAGCAGCAACCTTTGATCTCCAAATTATTCCACAGATGATTGAACAGAAGAAAAGCTATCGCAGAGCCCAACCAGGCTTGTTTCCACTGTCTGAATATCTTGAATATCTCATTGTGGAATAAGCTCCAGGTTTGCACAAATACAATTAATAACTTTATAAACCTCTCTACAACTGAAAATATTAGGAATAAAATTAATAATGTGACTTCTTCTTGGATTCAAACTCTTCTTGTCACGTTCTTGTCACACTGACATGTTGGACCTGACAAATATACTTAAATATACAGTTTAAATACATAGTTTTGTATGTGTAAAGATATAAACACAACCAGTCACAGCAATATCATTCCATTGCATCTTGATCCTTTTATAGCACAGTAGTATAGTTTTTAGGGGGTTACAATTGATTTGGCTAACTATAATCATTCTAATATAATAATTAGCTATTGTATTAATTTAAACTAAATATTTATTGAAACAATAATACATTTAATACGTTGATGGGGTGTTTTAATAAGATTAAAAAGTTCTAATTAAGTTGAACTACTTAATGATTGCTCCTAGATTAGGTTTACCTCTTGAATTTATGGCACATTTGACTTTTTTCAAATATGGATATATTCAATATATATTCAATTAGATTTATATGAGCTTAATTTGTTCCCATGCCTATGTTTAAAAACACAATCAGTCTCATAATAACTGATTGAAAAAAGTTTGAGAAAACTTTAAAATAACTAAATATACATATATCTATTGTCTACATACCACTACGTACCACTACCATTTGCAGGGTTGTGGGAGAACTTATACATTAATATGCATTATTTAATATATATAGAATACAGTTTGCCTTTGAAAATATTGCTCTTTTCTTCAGCTAAATCAAAATAGTAATACAAAAATAAGTACATGCACCTGTTCATCAGCATCACTGAAAACAACTGACTGTTAATCATATGCATGTGTTTGAGTACTGGAGGTTTACAGGTGCAACTTTAATAGTTTTACTGGTTTGTTTCTGAAACAGGAAAAATGGGACTGACAATTTCTGCTCAGTCGCATTTTAAGTTTTCCATTGTCTATATGTTTTTATATGAGTCTATCAGCAAATTGGGACAGGATGTTGTTGTTCCATACATTAGAAGACTACACACTGTGCTGAAATGCATCCTTACAATTGTGAAAACCTAAGACCTGTTGTATATCAACAATGTGATTTCTTTGTGCCAACATTTCATGCTTTTATTATAAACAACAGTTGGACTTTGGAAAAGTTTATTTGAAGAAAGCTTTGTTTGTCTGTTATCTAAACTGTTGAAAACTCGTTCTCCCTGTAAACCACTGATGTGCCAAATTAAAGGAAGGAACAAAACAATTACATGGCGGTCTGAAACAGACAGTTTGTTTAGAGTTGCACAACTCATTTCCCTTTGCACAATCTAATTTCCAGGTTCCAGAATTGTTTCATATTCCCAGGACCCAATGAAGTTTGAACACTGTTGTTTTCTTTAAAGTCAGATTTCCCTTTATAGCATATTCTTACACTAATATTCAACATATTTATGGTTAATCTTTTATTAAAAAATAAAAATAATAGTTTTCATTTAGTCTAAATGCATTTTTTTTTTATTAAAGCTTTTTTAAGGTAAAACTGCATCCATTCAGTTTTTTGTGATGAATTAAAAGTAATTACTTTATGCACAAAAAAATTGTGACAGTTTAATTTGATTCAAAAATAAGAAAGGTAACAAGATATAAATGACATCTTTTATTCATTGTTAATTATTTTAAATATACTTTTATTTATTTCTCAGATGGACAATGGAGGTGTCCTCATACCACTATACTACTATATAAAATCAACAATCATTAATCAACAGAAGTCATCACTTCTTTTGTGGATGTGTCTCCACTCTGCCCATCTTATTACGGCCAACCCTCGCTGTCTCTCAACCAATAGCGCCCTGATGTCCTAGGTGACATCACTGGGCTGGTGAACTAGAAAGTCCACCTGTTGATGTCTGCTCTCTGATCTGTTTGTTAGTTGCAGATTTGGCCTCCACACTGAGCTTCACTGATCCCAAAGCTTTTCACAAATAGATGATGTAATCTTAGAGCAAAAACCAGTGTGAGGCACTATCCTGCCATGTTAAATGTCCCCAAATCACTTGCTACAGTTTCCCTCTAAATGGTGTCCGGGAACACCAGTGTGTATGTTAGCTGACTGGATAGCTAGAACTAGCCTCCACATATCCAGGAGCAGTGATATCTTCTCATATAAAAATATCCCCAACAAAATACTCAAATCTCTCCTCTGGATGGCACATGGGCTCAGCCCGTTGTGTCGGAGGATAGAAGCCATGTTCAGAGCTCTGTGGAGGCATCAGGGTGTATCCACCGAGATAGGGGACCAGAGGACTCCCTTTAAAGAGCTGTGTGTTGGTATAGTGGACGCTTGCACGCTAAGCCCTACGGTGGGCCCGTGAATGGCACCGGGATTTCACACAAAGACATGATGTCATGTTGCAGGGTGCGGACTCTATTGAGCACGTGCAGTGAGGCGTGAGGCCAGATTAGACCTTCGAAGCAGGGCACCAACTGGCCGTTAATCAGAATGCTAACACGCTAACAAACATATCGTACGGCGATCTGCCTACGGCGCGATGGTGCCACGCGCTTCCTGCTCGCAGGGCCTTTGAAAGACAGGAAGTAACTGAAATCTTACTTTTGTAACGGCCTTATCAATGTGATCCAATTCAAGACATGTATATTTTATCTAACAATATGCATTATGTGAATTTGACACATGTTGGCAGGGGGTTGGTTTGATTTGGCCTCCTGGTTAGCTTCCATACAATGAACATCTCCCACCACTCCCTGAGGAAAAACACTATTTTATGTACTTACACTGCCATAAAACAAGCATTTAATGACTGATGCATACTTTCTGATAATCAAGGTACAACATAGTTTCTGGTTTGGCCATATAAAGGGAACATGTCCTTGTTAGAGCACATGGTTGGTCTGTCTCCTTCCATCTGCAGCCTTCCCCCGAACAACAGTGGGAGTTATCAGCAACAAGGACTGCAGCGCAGGCAGTCGTCACAGCCGAAAACTGCAAGCAAGCAAACAAACATTATTTCTAGCACCTTTCAGTAGGGAAGTCACAACATACTTTACAGGAAGAAGAAAAGGAAAAGAGGGAGACTAAACAGACAAAGAAGACAATATATAAAAACAAGCAGACTTAAGTGTACAACCCACAAAATACAATGTATAAAATCCAAGACAGCTAATAACAGCAAAAACATGATCACCTAAATGACAGGGAGCCAAAAAATAAAAGATTTTCTCAATATTACTTGATGAGATGTGATGAAAATAATATTTTTTATCCTGTGTGCACAATATTGGATCGATATTATACTAACTTGTGTAAACAAGATAATATGCTGTTTTTTAGCTTCTTTCAGCTCATTGTTTTCAGTTTCTAACCTCCAACTTTACGGCTTTGGTTCACTCTCATTTCTCTCGTCATTGTCATTTTTAGCTGCAGCAGGAAGCTATTTTCTGTTTTCAAAAAAGCTCTAAAAACCAGCATAAAATGCCATACATAAATAAAGTTAGTGACCAGCTAGTAAACATTGTAGAACATTTAGCAGCTAAAGAGAAAGATATTTCCCTCAGGCGTTGGTGGAGACAACAACAGAGCTAAAAGGTGAGTAAATAGTGGACTTTGATAGATCAGGAAATAGAAACAGACTCCGAATGGACGCTGATGTTGCTCTGTAGCTGCTGGAAAAACACAATCTTACAATTCTGCAGTACATTTTTTGGTGTGTACTGTAAAAGGCCTGGGGGTTTTGCTGTCGACTGAAAATGCTAAAGTCATTAGAAACATCAGTCTTCATGCATTACACACTTTAAACTTGATTTGAATAATTTAGTGACGCTGATAGGGGGCATCCTTTACTCTACAGGAGATTTAGAACTAGCAGATTTAAGCCTGTCCACTAACGCAAAGGAGGTTCCGACACTTCAAGCAAATATTTTGAGCCCTCTCAAAATCAGAGTTAATATTAGTTAAATACAAACAAGACTGAGATTACTGAAGTCAGTGTGATTCCTCGCCTTCCATTAAAGTTTGTATTCCTTCTTATCCTCTGAGCAGAGAGCTGTGAGAAGCCTATAGTACACACACTATGAACTGCAACTGAATGAATGCCAGCACAGCAGGGAAAATATGTGTGATACAGCAAATATCATCATCACTTTTTACTTTTTCAGTAAAAAAAAAAAAAGTCTTGCTTTTCTTTAGACTGCAAAATTAAGTTTTGTGACAGAAACATACTGTATATCATAAAATACTGCCTAGTAGTTTTTCTGGTATTTTCAAACTAACTTGCTTACACATAAATTAAAATAAATAATTTGTTATAACATCAAATACCATTTTTGAGGTACATGTACTTAACCTACTCCAATACAATTCAGGGGGAAACATACTTTTTACTCCTCAATGTTTATCTGATACACGTAGTTCTGTCAACGGTCTGTATATACTGTCAACCAACAGTATATAAATGAGTAAGAATTGGCTTTAGCCTCAAGCTACAAGATTACAATTCTGTCATAATGTTCCCATATCTGACAGGACCATTTTGCTGCGTAATCTTATAAAAACCTGCTTTCTTGCCAAGTGGTAGATGAGAAGAACGTTGTTACTCTCCTGTCCAATAATTATGAATCTAGAACCAGCATGTGCTTAGTTTCGCTTAGCATAAAGACAGGAAACAATATGTTGTTTTTTACACTTTGGCTTTTGTGCATATTAAACAAACTTAAGATATAATGCATTTAATAGTGAATTATAGAGGTGCTGGTAGTTTTGTTACTTTTAGACAGAGCCAAGCTAGCTGTTTCCCTTTGTTTCCAGTCTTTGTGCTAAGCTAACTGGCTAAATTATTATATTACATTATGTTATATTTTATTGTATTGTATTGTATTGTATTGTGTTATTATAATAAAACCATCCAAAAATATGTAATTGATTTGTAATTGCAGTGTTCAAAACTTTGATGACCACACAGCATTTTGATGAAAAAGCTTTTTATATAAGCTAATGATGATTCTGTCTTTTTTTCTCACTCACTATTTTAAGATCATGAACTTTACATGCATTGTCTGTGTCATACATAGTCTCACATACACAGAAAGGAGGCATTCACTGCGGGTTTAAAGAGATGGTATCAGCGATGCCCTTCGCAGATACAACATGACCTGGGGGCAGCGCTGAGTCCCATGACATAGCACAACACTAAGACCTCAATGGCATAAGGCTTATGCTTAAAGACAGAGATACATTTGTTTCTAAACACTTGTTTGTTCAGTGTCCAAACGTAAGTCCATACATATTTGTGCCCATATGTGTGAGTCCCATCATTTCTCTTTGTGTTTTAGTGACCTACTGCCTCAGTGACAAAGCCTTCATTTTTACTCTTTGTAAGTTTTTTCTTTTTTTCATGTGTCATCTGTTTAGAGCTTTTTCTTTTGTTTTGAATGGAGCAATTAGACATCGACATACCAACAATTCACCAGCAGATTTCTTTGTTATAGAACCACTTTTAAACAAACCTTCCTCTCTCACTTTGTGAACATTCTTCTTCAGCAATTTCTCACTTCCTCTGAGAACCAAACAGTAATTTCTTTCCTGCGATGGTGAGAAAGTTTGAAACCGTCAACACAGGCATCCAAAATTCACTATAAAAAAGCTGTGACAATGCAGCCACTCGCGTCAGATTAGCCAACGGAAACTGGTGAGACGATTAATAAAAACTGCAGCGTAGGACGTTGACCTTGTGACTTAAACTGCCACTCAGTCAGAATGAGTTTTAATACATCCTTATATGTACTCACACATGAACTACAAGACTGCGCACACAAAAACACAGACACACCCACAGACCTTGCAACATGTTTCACATCTGGTCCCGGGCCATAGCATTGTGTTTTCGAGGGCAGAGTTCTTGTCGCCCAGCTGGACTTGGGTTCGGCCATTGTGTTCAGGAGGTCAGATTTGTTGAATTTGGACCAGCCCACTGTCCCTCCTGTGCTCAACTGCTCACACAGGCGATAATCTCATGGGACAGGGTCATTTAGATCTTGGAAGTGCATAACCAGGCCTGTTGAGCAAACTTTACTAGAGGAACTGGCACACAAAACACTCACATACATAAAATTTTTAGAGCTAAGAAACAAAAATGCGTCATTACGAAGGAAAAGTGGTGCTTAAAAAATCAAAGTTTGTTCCTCTGTAAATATTTTTCACCGGCTATTGTATGACAGTTTGTTGAAAAGTTAAGGACAGATTGATCGTTAGTAAGATTACAAAAGAGAGCAGTGTGTTTAAATGGTGAGAAGATTGGACTGTTTGGACTCACTACCTGCATTTGTACTTAAGGTTTCCCCTACCATGTCCTGTTACAACAAACCAAACATTCCTCCTGTGTCTGTGAGGGGACTCAGTTGTTAAATGGGCCATTATTGTCTTGTGCATATATGTTTGGGTGCATGAGTCTGTTGTGAGCATATGTTTTGTGTTTTTTCAATTTCTGGGAAAAATTATACCCCATCAAATGTGACCCTCCAAAAAACCTGGTACACCTGTTTGGTACAGTCTTGTTATTATGGAGGAAAAGATATTAAGTGCCTGGATCTAAATTGTTTTCTCTTCTGTGTTTATGACTAAGGACCAGTGTGTAGGATTTAGCAGCATCTAGTGGTGAAGTTGAGGATTGTAACCATTTGAACATATCTCAGCCTTTCGAGCGTAGAAGAAACTACGGTGAAACTCACAAAAAACTTAAACGGTTTTATCTACAGTCTGAGCCAGCCTTTGGTTTCTCTGTTCTGGCCTGCTGTAGAAACATGGGGGAGCCTATGTAGAAGTGGCCCTGCTTTCTCTAATGGTAAAAAAAGGCTCACTAAGGTAACAAAAACACAATGACTCTTATTTTCAGGTGTTCATACACTAATGAAAACATACATATGAATATTATACTCCATGTCTGTCAATAGATCCTCCTAAATCGACACTGGACCTTTAAGAACAGGTGAAAAAAAAAGAGGTTTTACCAGGATAATCTTTCTAGGTTTCTTTAAATTATTGGGGGAGGGGGGGATTAGTTTTTCCAGGTGAAGGTGTTGCTGTAATCCTAATTTCGGCCACAAGAAGCAGAAGTGCACCATGTTCTAAATAGGACTGAGATAATTCATGTTTTCTTCCAGTTTGAGTTTTAATTTTTTCATGCAATGAAAATTATGTACATTAGTAGAAGTGGCTATGAAAAGTAATTTGTAAACTAGGTGCCTTTTTAAAGAATTTAAAGTAACAAAAATTAAAACAAGACAAAATTCATTTCAGTGCTGTTTCCTTAACATATTGTTGATTTTTTTGTTTATATTGTCCTAACTAATCAATTCAATGATTGTGTATTGAGTATTGCTGCTACCTGTGTGTGGTATGATGTCTGATATTAGGTATTCTGCAGAAGGGGAACAGTGCACAATAATTACTTTTGGTACACGCTTGCAGACTTTTGAATTGAGAGGAGTTGAGTTGATGTTCCTCACAGATGCCGCTTGTTGCGATCCAGAAATGTATGATAGTGTCTCAATCTCCTAAAATGTCACTGTGGAAGTAAAGAGCGTTCACATTTTACAATTAGTTTGGAGGGTAAGGACCCCTTAGCAGCTGCTGACATCACCTGTTGTAGACAGTGTACACTGGCTGCTTGTTCATGTTTGAATGAATTAAACCATTTTTGTACTAACTTATATAGCCTACATGAACTGGTACCTATACCTTACCAAACTGATAGTATAGACCATGTGAAGTGACGCTAAAGAACAGGACTGACTCCAAAACATGAAGAGATTCAGTGAGCTCTTTTAAATCACATAAAAAAACACTCCCATTATTTATCTTCATTTCATTTCCCATCCTTTCTAACTGCCTTTGTTTTAAGGCTTGTCTGTTTCTATGTTATAAAGCAACTTAAATCCCCTTGAAATTTCGTTCAAAACAAAACAAAACAGAGGCAACTGCACCTGTACAACTATGTTGGTCTCACACATTATAACACTATGTTGTATAATACAATTATACTATACTATTTTCAAGTCACAAGTCATTGTGGATGTATATGTCACAGACTGAGGCCTGTAATTGAATTCCTCTACAGTTTTACAGTATCAGACACTTTGTCAGGAAACTAGTAACCTGGCAGCTTCATGTAGTCTGGGTTTAAGAGAGAGTGAGACAGGGGTGAGAGACCAGGCATGAATTGTTCTCACCACCACAAGCAAGGAAGTGGAAGGGCAGCTTCCTCTCTGTGCAACGCCGGGCACCATGGGAGGGAGAAGAGAATCGACACTCATACAATGGAGAAGGGGAAGATTGAGGGCAGACAGGAGGCGTTAATGGAGAGAGGATGTAAGTGCTGTGTGTGCCTGGATATGACGGGCGGGATGAGAGACTGAAGTCATGAGTTCTGAAAGTTGAGATGATGGTTGGAGACAGGCAGGAAGTTAAAGGACCAGCTCTGTTGTACTCCTGTATATCAGCATTGTATTGTGGCTTTGTGTTGTTTCCACTTTCCCACAGCTTGCCTCATCAACTCAGTGATTTCATGGATGTTTCCCGTAATGACCATATCCTTTCCTCAAATGTAACAACAAATGCACCTGAGACTGCCTTCCATTAATTTTATATTAAGGCCAGAGTTGATGGCATAGTTGTCTCAGCTTCTTCTGGGATGAATTTGACCGATTTCTCCCTGAATAATTAATTATATAAAATTATATACAACAAACTGAGAGGAAATCCTTGGCATCAGCACTGCTGAAAACAGTAACAACTTAGTCCCACATAAACTCACAATTTTCAACCAAAATTTTTTACATATCACATATTTTACAGATTTTTCTGTATTCATGTTTGTCTTTGTCCTCTTCTGATTAGTTTCAAGTGTGTGTGGCTCCGATAAAAAAGTTGACATTAGAAAATATAAAAGTCTGAACCAAAACTCATGACAGTAATTAAAAAGAGCAGAAGAATAAACCCTCTAGAGGATGGTACATCAGTTAAATACACCAACATGCATATTTATATATAATATAATATTTAACTACCTCAGGGTATCATGACACACATTAGATCCAATTCCACACACCTGTCTCAATTAATCATCAAAGCAGCTTCAGCCCCAACAGGCTGATGAAATGCCCTTCGCCACACTGCAGACACACTCACAGTCAAAGCACCTCATCAATGTCAATGTGTGCGTAGAAAACAAGAGAGCAACTCAGTCAGCTGTGATGTGATTCAGTCAACTGTAATGCAGAAATGTTGTGTTTTTAGCACCTCTTTTCCTGTTTCAGTCTTTAGTTACCTGAGGGTTATCAATGTATCACTTGACTACCTGTCTCTGTAAAGGGTCGCTCGTACTGACAAACCCACAGTTTACTATCACCAGACTCTACAGTTCCCCTCTGTGCTCTATGGAGTGATTTATCATCTTTTAGCTCTTTGTTTTGGTTTACTCTTACGCTCTCATTTTCAGACATTCCTAGCAAAAAAGCTATGAGAAAGTGAGCGACTAGCTAATGAACATAGTTAATCATTTAGCAGCTAAAGAGCTAGGTGGACAACTAAATGCTAATACTGCTCGGTTTGCAAATAAGTTCACCATGTCAACTTTAAAAACGTGATAATATGTCTGTGTTGTGTTAACAGCTTGTTTCTGTTGTTAATGCAGGTGTCAAGAACCCATGTTTTCACATTTCCATGCAGTCAAACAACCATCTCCAACAAATAAGATCAGGATACTGCTGCTTTTCAGGAATGAAATGCATGATGTTTTTGTTATCTTGTCATTCATTTAGATTTTTATTGCTTATTCTCGTATAGTTTTGCCTATGTAACGCACTTTGACTTGTGCTAAATAAAGCTGCCTTGCCTTGCATTAGGTATCCATTAATCAACCAATTAACATTTTTGTTACAGCAGACATTTTGGCATTACATAGCAGGAAATGCTGATAGTGTTGCTGATAACATTAAAAACTGCATTCCATTTAGATGAGCTACTTCCAGGACCCATTGTGTATGCTGGCTCTCTGGCATGGATTACTGGGACACTTAATGGAACTGAGGCATCCTTAAAATGTGTTTCATCTGTGGTTTTCCTGCGGGAATATGTCTGTCAGGCTCCTAACTACAACATGTTATTGTTAAATTTTAATTAAACACTCAGCTATGCTGCTTCATCTTCGTGGATGTGTTTTGATTTTGCTTATTTATTGATGCTTCTTATTGATTGCACTATCCCCTTTGCTGCTGTAAGATTTCCCTGTTGTAGGATTAATAAAGGATTATCCTATTAGTTGTTGTTTTTTATTATTTTATTGACAGTGGTGGACTCCGCAAAAAGGGCAAATAGCTATAATAAAAATATAGCTAAATAATAAAATATGTGCTTAGAGATAGTACTGGAGGATTTACCTGGTTCCTATAGTGGTTTTTCTCCACTATGAGGGGTCAGGGACCATCCAGAAACTGGATTTAGGTTTATTAACTGAACTGAAGCCCAAATTGTCCTTCAATCTTATCAATCTGTAGAGTAATCCTCAAAACTAGTGCAGTAAAGAGGAAGGTTTATAACCGAATAAGAGAGAATTAATCCAACTAACTCTCAGTAGTTATTAGTGGGTGGAATTTCACACATACTGAAGAAAAATATTTCCTGTGTATAACATGCTTGCTAGCAACTTTCATACAGTTTAATAGCTAAGATTTACTGTAACAATTCTTTCTAGCCAAAGCTAACATGAGAATAATTAATAAAAGGATACTCATTTAAACATATCATGAATCATATTATGATGATAAATATAATAAATATGATATGTATGATATGATATAGGATAAACTTTATTACTCTTTGGTGCTCACTACACTGGGCCTGGGAATCGGTCAGGTGTTAATGGACTCATAAACTTGCGAGGAAACAAAACAAAAGGAGGATGAAAGTAACTGAACAGGTTTTTGATAAAAGTGCATGAAGGGTGACTAAGGTCCCTGAGAAATGCAGTGTAAGATGGAACGATGTGGGCGTGTGTATCGCTCAGGACAGGAAGAGCTGCCTGAAGGGCTGGAGGTAGATTTCAGAGGAGGGTAACACCCTCTCTGTCTCTATCAGGGGAACACATGACCCAACACAGGATGATTTCATGCCTCCAGGTCCCCTCAGTGAGCCAGCCGCCCAACACAATGTTATCTACGGATAGGAGGGCCAGCACACATGGTCAACCATCCACCGGCAAACACCCACAAGAGTTTCTCACACACATTCAGTGGGTAAGAGAAATGATTTATAATTTCATGTTTTTCCTCAAATGCAGCCGAGTCCCTTTAACAATGACCAGGACAAACAGGAAGTCATAAAACATTGCCATAGTAAAGACAGAGAACATGCTAAGCTCCCGCAAAAATTCTACAACGACCATAAGTGATTTTATTCAATTTGTCAAATTAGCTGTAAGACTGATTTTTATTTATTTGATTTAAAATAAGTCCAGTCAAAGGTTGAGCAGGGAGGAAGAGGCTTTATTGAAAGTCTAAATGGCCCCTTCGTTGCCTTTGGCTGGTCACTGCACGTCGCATGTCGGCCGAACCTGATGAACAATACCGTCCTTTCATACATTGTTTGTTTTGAGGGATGTATTGTGGGCACATAAACATACATACACCCCTCGTCTGTCTTCAGTCATCATACTAACATAAAACATACGTTGGACAAAGTCAATCTGTTCACACACACACACATACACACACACACACACACACACACGCATGCATGCATGCGCACACACAACTCCCGTCTGTCCTCATGTCTGAGTTAGTTGGTTGTCTTGGGTGAGGGGTCTTGTAGATATCCCTCTTCCTGTATTTGTTAGGCCGCTCTTTCTCCGTGGCTGCACACAGGGATGCTGTAACTCCACAGTTGTGATGGCAGGGGGGGGATATGGCATTAAGAGTCCATGTTTCCTCCAGCTCTCTCCATATCTTGATAACCTTGTTCTTTAGTAGGGCGGAGGAGGAACTGACAAGGTCCACTGCATGAGTTTTGACAAAGAAACAAACAGTTACTGTATCTTATAAAAACTTTTGAAATAAAAACATTGATAGAAGGTTTTAACAACACGTTGACCGATGCTGGATATTTGAGGCCAGCAGGGTATTTTCACAGCAGATATTTTATTCAGTGACTGTAGGAAAAACACAGGTGGTACACATAAGATTAGCAGTGTCTCTGTTTTTTCCTAGTAAGTCATGACAGTGTGACAATGATCCAATACCACAAAACTGAAGCAGCTAAATGAAATTCAGCCATTCATTAGCTGCATATAACCGGAACGGACCACCAGTCATCTCAGCCGCAAAAGAAGCTAAATGCTATGTATAAAAAACAAATGGGAGCTAAATATTGAAACTTTAGATGAGGAATGGTACAAAATGTGCATAACACAGTGCTACCATTAAAGAACAGACTATGTCTATGGCAACCTGTAGGCAAACCTTACTCCGGTTTTCTGGAGCTGCACTAAATTAAAGCCTTTCTGGGACAATAGTGGTCACTTTTTTAGGTAGACCTGTACAATCTAATGCCATTCAATACAATGACCTTAGCCATATACTGTATTCTACCTTAATACAGGTTTTTAAAATTCTGTTTTTGTTGACATTGTTGGAAATGTGTAAATTCTGTTATATTTGTATATTTAATGTCATAGTTAAAGGTGGTGTTGTGCTGAACTACATTATATTAAGAGGTGTCTACTTTTATGTCCTCCTCATTTTATTGTAGTGTTGGCAGAAATATATAGTATAGTATAGTTGTACTGGATTGCATTAGATTAGATTAGAAAAATAGATATTATATTAATATTAGATTACAATCTGTATGGAAATTATTGTTATTTTATTGTTATATTCTAGTTGTTTCATATCAATTTAATTTAAACTACCCCTTGATATATACAATTAAGAAAAAACACATTTCTATTATTTTCAATCCTATTGAAATGTTAATTTAAAATTTTGGCACAAAATAATGGCAAAAAGGTCAAAGGAAAAGAAAGCAGTAGAAAAGACTCAGCAACAGTCTTACTTGGTCTAGTATGACCTTAGCTTTTGGTGGCTAAAACTAGCTAATGATAGCCAATTATAGACAGATAATGACGTCACTACTGAAGTCTCTTTGTTGGCTTATGACTCTGTCAATGTCAGAGATAAAAATGGATAAGCAGCTAAAATAAATGGATTTATCACAAAAGTGAAACAAGAAATTAAATAAATAAATACATTTGTTGTTTGCTGATTGTGGTCCTACACTCAGTCTCAGTCAGATGGTATAACAATAATGTATTTAGAGTGACTCAAGAAAATGTCCTCTTCTAAAGAAATTGTGTCCAGACAAGAAGTCACACACAGACGCATGGGGCTGATGGAAAAACAGAGATAAACAAGAACCAAAACAGCCATCCTTGACACACATAATAATGCCTATGTGACACATATATGCATTCATAAGCTATCCATCATCAATGCTTCCAGACAGCATTTCATCACGGTCAGAGACAAGCTGGTAAGAATAGCATCAGTCTAAATATGTAGACTCAAACAGTGTTGGAAACAGATGGAGTCCTAAGTGACAGAAGTCTAAAATACCCGATGAACGACTGACCGTCCGCCATGTCAGCTTCTAGCAATCCCTCACCTGTTGGCTCAAAGCTTTGCCAGCCTATAATGAGCAAACAACATGGATAAACATTTTCTGCCCGTAACCATGTGTTCTCTTCTCAGCACTGGTTTAATAATAACCTGGTTTTAATGGTAAATATGCTGATGAGTTCAGAGTGAGGATTGATGGTGTTATTTCACACTGAGACCAAATAAATACAGTTTGTGTTACTTGGATATGTCTTGCGCTAAACTGAGTGAACTGTGACCCAGTTCAATACTACTAGAGTTTATATGTAGTAATAAAATGATTTATTAATTGTTAATACATAATTTAGTAATGCATTATGAATAAATAAATAAATAAATAAATAAATAAATAAATAAAAGCAATTTGTAAGAGCAGCATTGGATTTAATGTTGACAATGAATTAATCTTACTAACAAGTATTGCTTCTCTGGTCAAAGCCTCATATAGTTTATTCCTAAGTTTACATTTGTAACCAATTCTTATTAAGATTTTTTCTTTTCCGTAACAATAAATAGGTTCAGGGCCAAGCGAGTGATTGACAAATTTTTAGGAAGGCCCCATTAATGGACAGTTAATCCTCTCCATGTTATGTGCGATTATGTATGTGGGATTTTTTTATCTTGTGTGTCTCCCTTTGTGTGGTTTTTACTGCGGCAGCATCAATTTCCCCTTGGGGACAAATAAAAGGCTTGAACTTGAACTTGGACTTTCTAGTTCACTCACTTTCTAATAATAATCTATCCACAGTCCACAGTTATAAGTGTTAATAAGATGTGAAGCAATGATTTTTGCTCCAGATGCTCTGCGGCTTTGCACATGATCCAACTGTCCATTAGAAATGTTGATTTAGCGCGGTATAAGAGTCAAAGCAAAGCTAAGTTGTGCTGGAAAACTGTTGCAGTTGCCTTTATAGATGGCTTAGTATTGATTTATGAATCATTAATAAATAATTTAGTAACAGTTCATAAAGAAAGAAACAATAACTGATTTTAATAAACGTAAAGTTAAAGTTTTTTCCCCCAGTTTATTGTTTTTCTTTGTTTTCCAAGCTTTTTTCAGCATTTCATTAATACAATAATGTACAAAGGAAAATAAATAAATTAAGGTAACAAATGCAATGCAAATGCAGCAGCAGGATGTTTTTGACTGATAACCACCAGTAAATGCAAAGTAAATGTGCGTGTTTGACAGGAAGTCTGCCACAACAACATGCCTATGCTGTGTATCACTCCTGCCAGTGACTTATAGGCATAGTTCGTGACATATACCAGTGAGTAACAGTATGTGCGTGTGTGAGTTTGCCTCAGCTTAAACAACCTTGAGTTTCTCTTCTCATCCTGCTCCACTCTAGAGTATGATGCTACATTTCATTGTCATATTCTGTGACCGTATCCCAGGCAGCCACTAGTGGGTTACAGAGATGAGTTAGAGGGTGTATATGAGGTTGCGATGGCCATTCAGGAGCACGTGTCCATCAAGCCTGGCTTCCCTCGGACGCGGGTGAGGCAGGGCTGAAATGGGTTTGTGTCACAAGCAGAATAGCAGGCTGGGGTCAGGCTAGTGGGTGGGTGGGGTGGGTTACACTAATGCATCCTGGCAGTGTGGGCTGTTTCCATCAAACATGCAAGTACACATACACTATGTTCACACACAGGGGCACACATAAACACATGCAGTTGTTGTCTCCCTTCTCTTGCTCTTGATCTCTCTGTAACACACTAGCATTCAGACCTCATCCTGGCACTGCCGAGAAGCTGTAAGTGATGAGATTAAGTGAAGTCGTGGAACATCACTTCTTTGTTACAAATCACTCCATGCTGTTATTCTGTGTGAATGCTGTTCCACTTCTAAATCCGCCCTGATGAGCAGCACAATGGAAACGTCAGAGTAGACTTTAAACTAAGGAAGGCTGCGTAATTAGGAATTAGCAACAGCTTTTCCATCCCTTCAAACACTCCATTGAACAGTGGAGTTTAACTGACTGAGGCCTGAAGCAATGTTAGGTGCTCCATGGGCTTTTGTTTAAGGAAACTCTGAAATCACAGCCGATTCTTACCGACGACCGGCAACCTTTAAGATACTTAAGGAAAAAGGTGCTTTAGCCTTAATGTTTGTCCAAGTTGAGGTAACCCCTGACCATTATGAAATATTAAAATGAATACAACTGAGTACAAGTACAAGTACAACAGACAGGGCCACAGCTATTGGCCAGAGGTCTGGCAAGGATTGTCATGAGATCCTAATCACTTGGTTTCTCCTGCTATTTATACATGCAATAGCATTTTTTCTGCTCCGTGGTGAAAGGCACACTTGTTGGAGAAGAGAATTTGGCCATTCAGACCACTGAATAGACTGTGACATTTGCAGAGAGGTGAAAACTGAGTAAATGAAGAAGAGCCAGAATTATGGATATTTTTTATTGTATTCAAATAAAGTGCCAATTTACTTTAAAGAACCGGTGTGAGATTAAGTGGAATATATTGCAGTATAGTTGCAGAATACAAAGTCCTCGCCTCACCCTCCTGTTTTCCATGTTTTTTTTCTCCCAGGACGGCGAAGTCATGACCTGCCCCTCTCTGCCTCTGACTGACTAACCCTGACAATCTTACCCTAACTAATCTCATTCCTCTGGTTTAAATTTAACCAACCAAACCATTGAAAGCAAGGAGTACTAGCCAATCAGAGGCAGAGTTGGATGGTCATGACTTTGCCATCCTGCAAAAAAAAAATGGCCATGCCTTCCAAACATATAGGAAAGGCTCTATTAAGAGTCAGTGTTTGGTTTGTCCATTCTGGGCTACTGTACATAAAAATGGCTCATTATAAGGAAAACAAAACAATTCTTATTTTCAGTTGATTATACACTAATAAAAACATACCTCCAAATATTATATTCTATTTCTACCAATTGATCCTTCTAAATGTTACGCACCTACCCTTATTCATTTTCTTACTGAGAGTTAAATGAGTATGAATCACATGTGTACATTTAAAAATGCAGCTACCACAAGAAGCCAGTTAGCTTAGCTTAGCTTAGCACAAAGACTGAAAACTCACTCTGTTCAAAGGTAGCAAAATCCCAGCAAGCCTTCAAACTAAACAACGAAATACATACATAGTGCATACCAAAGGTTTGGTATGGGTTAGACACAAAACAACTTGGTTTTGGGTTTAAAAAACAACTTGAACTTAAACTACTTAAATAGCTATTTTTGTAATAGGGAAACATTTTGTTTTTGGTTACTACTAAGTACTACTTTGCTGAGGTTCAGGGCCTTTGGCCATCAGTAATAACCACTTCATTAGGGTTATGGACCAATCATGGTCATGATGAAAAGAACTTCATTGTTGGATCTGGGAACTGGGAAACTAGCAGCAATCTCCCATGTTAAAGTCCTATTTTTAGGCATTTGCCTACACAACTGTTGCTCTAATTTTCCTGGGAGGACAGTTTTTTTAAATTCCAACGATACCAACACCTCTGAACCTCAGTAATTAACATGTTATATCTCATTTGTCATAATACGACAGTGTTGTAGTTTTACAGGGTCATTTGCCAGACTATTTCTTGGCTGGGTGCTGATACTTTCTGGAGTCTTCCTGGAGTTAAACTAACCAGATTCTGCGGTAGCTTAACATTCACCAGACAAACATAAGAGTGGTGTCGTTCTTCTTATCCCACTCTCGGCAAGGAAGCAGCAAAGTGTATTTCCCAAAGGAAGAGAACAGGAAGAAAGAGGAGATGAAAGATGTCATGTTAACATGTCAAAGAATAATGCAAATGTGGGATTAAAGTCACATCTGTTGGTGAAAGGACATTAGAATTGTCTGTCCATGAGTGAGTGCTTATACGAACTGTATGCCCTGACCGTATAATTACAGCCATTTGAATGCACGTTGCCCCTTCAGCAAGGAGGAATCAAACCTAAAAGATTCCCATTATATAATACAGCATGTATCCTCAGGCAGGCTGCAGAGCAGAGCAACATAAGCTATAGCTCACACATTGTATGACAAACAAGAAAAAGAGGAGGAACGAAAGAAAGAGGATGAGTTCTTTGAGTTTTGTCTATGACTTTGTTCGCATCCCAAAGTTCAGCAAGTGGTTTCAGACAGCACGAGCTCTGAGCGGAGGAGTGAGGCCAGAGAGACAGAGACACACAAATGAACAAAGTAGATACAGTATTTTCACCAAAGCCTTTAAGGTAAGACCTGACTTCATGACTGTTTCTTCTGTGTCCACTGGTTTGTTTTTAACTTCTTTAAACCCACATTCAGGTGAACTGTGGGTCACCAAAATAAAGCTAAAATCACATTTTTTGTTTTTACTTGAACTAACTTCACAGAAAAAGCTAAATTACTGTGAATATTTTGTTGTTATTTTTTAATCTTGCATTATAGGACTTTCACTGTGCCTAGCACTGAACACAGCACAGACAGCAGAACTGTAAACCTAAAGGACCACATAGTAAACAAGAGCACTCTGGAAGTTGAGTGGAATTGCCATTGATCCCAGAAAACAATTCCACTTCCCCTCCTGTTGCTGAAGAATGCTTCCCAGCAAAAAATAGAGTACCAGGGATGTAAGAAGAAAGGGGGAGCAGAGGGGGGGGAGGAAGAGGAGGAGGAGGAGATCGAGGAGGAGAGACAGAAGGGAGGGCCATGGAGGGAAACACTCTCTCATGATGCCCCTGCTTTTCTTCTCATGCCCCCTGTGTGGACTAACAGTTTGGTGGTGAGACGACACGAAGCTCAGACACCGTCCTCAAGAGCCAGCTCCTGTTAATATTCACAAGAAGAAGAAGGTAGTCCCACCGCTGCACCAAGCCTGCTCATGTCTGCACCATCACCTGCTATTTGGCCACTGAGTTGAAGGAAGACTTGTCTCACCAGGGGACAGATAAGGAGCCTCTGCTTTATCAGAAACAGCACTTCCAGACCACTATCCTACAGCAGGTAAGTGACGAAATGAACATCAGATATAACAAAACTCAGGTGAAAGACTAGTAGACATTTGGGAAAACGCTTTAAGCATCTGACTGAAAAACTACAGCAGTGGACTTAGCGATGAGGTCTCTGAGAAAGAGATGATATCTTGGTAGTGTTGGGGCGATGGGGTGAGATGGGGTGAGAGGGCCAGTGTGTTTAAAGGATCCCTGTCCTCCCTGGCAGGTAGTTATCACCCTACTCACTCTCACTCTTTTCATCTTACTCTGTCTGTCTCTGTCCCTCCTCTCTGCTCATAACTCTCAAAAGAGACCATATATTCAAACAAAGCGCAGCACTGGAGACCTCAAAAGATAGGGCCACATGCTGTATTGTATGTGTACATACTGTATGTGTTCATACTGTATGTGTTCATACTGTATGAAGATTTTGAGGAGTTATTATCTCCGTGGTGTCTCAAGATGAAATTCTGTTTGAATGCTATCAGAAATTTCCCATGAAAGTTTCTTGTCTCTACACAGAATTGACTAAAAATATGTGAGTTGCAAGTTTTCTGTTTTGATGAGGTGAACTAAACTAACTTTCATATAGCTGTTCATTAATTCGAATTGACAAAATACACTTAACGTAAATGAATGCTAAAGAACTGTGAACTGTAGGAAAATGCACACTTACTTAAGAGAGGTGCTGGCTTACAGGTAGACATTAAACAAATAAATCTGATAAGTCTGCTATTGTAAATAATATATATAATAATAGAGTAAATATACTTCATTATAAGTAAATGTCTTGTGATCAAAATGTTACTTCTTAAAAGTACAAGGCACTAGCAGAAGCAATTTGTACTAGTATAGTATAAAAGTTAAAGTACTTAGTAAGTAAAAAATGTAAGTAAAGTAAAGAAAGTAAAGTACCTCAGAACTGTATTTAAAGGCAGTTTAGTGCTTGACTAAATGTAGTTTATTATAGCCTTCGTCACAAAATGAAATAAAAGACTAGACAAATATATTTATGACTCTAAGATAAGATTTTGAAGAAAGTAAAAAGAAAGTGCCGTCACTTAAATGAGTATCCACAAAACAAATCTATTTCATACACCATCAGACAAAGTAACATCAAGTTATTCAACCTGGGTCTGTGGTCTGAAAAATAGCCAGCACTGTGACATCCCCACTCCCAGCACAGTCATAAAAAAGACTCAGTGGAACATAACAAGCCAAACAGCAGGTGAGATTTGTGTACATTCAAGGATCGATTTACATTACTGACTCTTCAAAATAAAAAGGACATAAAAACAAAATAAACAAAAGATCACAACCAGCCAAACATCTAATCTGTCATCCCCCCAGAAATAGCAGCTAACCAGGAAATTCAATCAGGAGTGTGTTAGTCAGAATTTTCCTCCATGAAACACCTTGCAGCTGTCTGGCCTGTGGGTTCCAGTTTAATGCCATATGCAGCTAAACAATAGATCATAACAGGGCTGTGGGTCTGTGTACAGTAGTGGGCAGATGAAGAGCCAGACAGCCATGTAAGGTAGCAGGCAGCACATCGGCCCACTGGCTTCTGCTGGTGTGACTGATATATGGCAGCCTAGATCCACGCCGGCCTATAAGTGGTGGCAACAGGTGACTTACATCCCGCATCCCGCATCAGATTCACTTTGTAGGTCAAACTATCCTTAACTCACCCCTCCACAAAGCCAAAACAGCTAAACTTAAACATGCTCATCCTTGATCGTAATCCCGGCACTCATGGGAGTGATACGCACGCCACCCATGCAGTCCTGCAGCTGCTGTAAAGCATACTGAGATTGACCCTCTAGACTTGTTAAAATCCAAGTTTAAAAGCCATGCTTCATATATACTACATGCCTTTTAAGCTTCAACTTTGACACACAGGTGCAATAAATCTAATAAAATCTCTAAAATGTCACAGAAAATAAATAATCCTTATTTATTTCCTTTATTATACCTAAATAACCTCATGAAAGAGCTTTCAATAGAGAGTAAAAATAACAATCACTGAGCTGAATAACTGCAGCCTGGGTATGTTTGGCATGTCTGTTGATGTCAAACGAGACAGATGAAACTGGTATATGAATGTGTTAGCGCAGAGCAGTTGTGTGGTTGGTCTGACATTTTCCTCGTGCTCTGCTGCGGCTGTTCCACTGAAACGTTGCTGAGCTGTCACAACACTGCACAGTGAACCACTACCAGCAAAGATATTTTGTATATAGAGCTCCCGGCAGAGGCTTTTCATTTGGGGTCATTTAATAAGAGCTGTAATGTAGAGTTTATCTACCTTGGTAACTTTACTCAGTGAGGAAGTCTCTTTTCTCAAGGGGAGAACTGGGAACAAATAACACTGATAGTCAGACAACCACACAACCAGCATACAGGAAATATAAAGTCTGATATACAACAATCAAACAGAGTTAAAGAAAACAATTACAAGAGTCATAAAAAATTCAGGATAATAAAGCTTTAATATCTCTAAGGGGAATCAATGAATCTTGAGGGGAGTTTGCAGTCCATTCCATTTAAAAGGTTGATAATACCTGATAAAGATTAGCACATGGATATGGAATATCTACAAAGTATCAGACCTTGTACGATTGTAAGATTTAAATGAGAGACATCTGGAAGCCTTACAGTAGAGTGCTATAGATTATTATTAATTTATGTCAACAAGAAAGTCCATCCAACTTCATGATACTGAACGCAATGATGCATCAAATAAAATATACGTCAATTATTCTCAGCAGTAACCAGTGAGTGGCAAACATTTTTATATGACTTTAATTTTGTCTTCTTTCTTCTTCTGTCAAATAAACACTGAGGACTTTCTTGAAAATAGGTAGTGAAACCTTAATGGGATGTTTTACTCTTATTTTGAAAAACGTTGAAAAACACTACTGGAACAGGAGTTTGATCACTACTAATGATCAGTGCTTAACAAAAACACACCTCAACTAATTTGAAAATGTGTCAGGTAATACATTTCTCAAGATTAAATGTTCAGATATGGAATGATCTATATGCAGACATATAGGCCATTAAGTCCAAATATTAAATATTTGTGATCTGGAACAAATAGTAAAGCCATGTAGTTACAAAGACATCATACACCAGCCGGCCAAATTTGTCTCTCACAATATTTTTTAGAATCAGGCCCCTCCAATGTGAGACTGTCTCACTCTAGGATAAATTAAATACTGTAGAAATTATTCTAAGAAAAATATGAGTTTTCTTGAGTGTGTTTTACTTCCTAATGACAACGATAAATGTAATGATAAAGGTTATGTGGTTGTTAAGCCAGCGCATTGGGATCCTTGCTTAAAGATTGACTTCATCTCCTGCAAATCCTCCCAGGCACACATAATAACACAATCGTATTTAATGCACAACACTGTGTAAATACTTTTTCCTCCAGTGAAGGGAAGCAGGCCGAGAAAATGTATACCCCACCATCTAATTGCCTGTCTGTTTATGAGGACAGCGTAGAGCAGGCAGTGTATCCTGGTCCTCTATGAGGATCCACAGTCTGTCAAACAGGGCTTAGTTCTGAAAGCTGCAGATCACTGAAGGAATGTTTAAATCAACCCTGCCCCCTGTTGTTCCTGGCCAGTGGATACACTGCGGCCTGAAGGGGAACCAGCTAGTGTTGGGAGCTAATATAGGAAAAGATTGGAAGAGAGATGGCAAAGAGTTCAGTTTTTAAACTCATCAAGAACTTTATTTATTATTTTTACATTCAGAGAGTTAAAAACTAAAGACAACAACAGAGAAATGCTGTTTATCTCTGCACTCTAATGCTATGATATCCTAAAACTTCCATCCAGGGGTTTTCTCCAGGCTGAGGTGCTGCCACAGCCCAGAGTCACTGCCCTCTAAGGCAACAGTGAGGCTGGTCCAACAGGCTGCAAGATTTATTGTTGTGTTGCAGAGTAGAGAAAATACCCAATATTTATGCCTGTTGCTCTGCAGCGAGTCACAGCGGCAGCCGTCACTTCACAGTGATGCAGTTTAGTAGCTGCTATTTCTCTCGGAGCTGCCTGGTGCTTATCCAGACCCACTCAGTGTTAGTTCATGCACATTTGACTGGAAGTTTAAATATAGTCAGTTAGTCCAGTTTAAGTTTGAGTTGACACTGAAATGGTGAAATGGCTGTAGTTTTTGGCGACAGATCATACAGAGTCTATTTTCTCACTTAGTTTATCATAATATCTCTCAAACACCTATCCTAGAGTCTTTTTTTTCCATGGAACTCACAAACACTCTTCCTCAGTACAGGACACATACAAAACCCACGTGGAGAGACTCAGAGATCTCCGCTGACGCTTTGATCTACGTCAAAGAGAAATAACTCAGAGGTGCATAATACATTCATTTGCGCAGTTTACCGTTCCAAATACCTTATAACCAGATTGTCCATTACTTCTCCATTACTCTGCCACAGAGATTATAAACAAATATGACAGCCATGATGGTCTACAGGCAAACCAGACCGCTCAGCACAGGGCCCAATGTATGACAGTAAATCCATGGTTATTGCCAGGCTTCCAGAGAGCCAACAGGAGCACAGGTATGATAGACAGTCGGCAGTAAAAGGTGCTTTTACAGCAGAGACGTTTGCTGGACTAGCTTGGCTCTAACCTTTCTGCCCCTCGGCCTCCCACTCTTTTTAATACCTTGTTCCTTGTGTCCTTCGGAAATCATATTGTTTGGGATTGCTTCCTCTGAGAACAGGAAGAGGTAGTTGAGGGAAGGACAAAGAAACTATACTCCTCTCCCCAGCTGATCTGAATTCCACTTCTACTTTTCTCAGAAAAAGAAAGCTTCCATTCCCATCACAGTGTATGAATAGTAGTGTGTGTACTGTGGGTGCTTTCAAGAGAACTATTGGATGGATGTGCCATGAAATTATGTACAGACATTCATATTTCCCTCAGGATAAATTGTTATTACTTTGGTGATCCCTTAAGTTGACATCCAGCCAAAATGTTTATTGTTCTATTATACTTCAGTTTATGACCAAATATCAGCCTGTACTGTTTAGTGATAATTAGCAAATACTATCATGCTCACACACTAAACTAAGATATAATAATAGTATAAACATTATACCTATTTAGCATGTTAGCATGCTAGCAGGGGCTTTGAGCTACAGTAAATCTACATCGTCACAGAGATGCTGGATGCAGGCGGCTGTAGACTAGTCCTGTTTAGATTAAGCTAACTAACACTATACTATAATATAATTACATTTTGACACTTTCAAGGGCTACTAAAGAATCTGAATATCATTAAAGGCCTACCACACAATTGACAGTAAACTCTCACGTCTTTTAACATGTTCATGTTTTACCACTCAAAAATACTTTTGTTAAACAATGTCTTTATATGCCATCTAAGGAATAGATGGCATATAACGACATTGTTTTTTACAAAAGCATTTTTGTTGTCTCCTATCACTAGATCACTTAGATTTTAAAGATTGTATTTTGTACTGGATACAATACGTAGAGGCCTGTCATGGTGCGATACAAAGGTTAGCTTTGAAGTCTAGATATATTGTTAGCAGGGTCTGCACAGGTGAGGAAAGCCTGTTGTCAGTATTAGCTGATAAAAGCACGGTCGTTGTTCTGTGCACCTCCTGTTATTGTGCTGGCTGGACTCTCACTCCCTTCCTCCTCCAACTCTCTGCCTGTTTGTGATTTACTTCCAGTAAAGATCATCAGCTTAATCCGCAGAGGGCCTTGAGCCAGTTCCCTGAGTGGGACGAGGACCTAACTAACTGATGATCCCACTGGTCTCCAACTGTGACCAGTCTGTCTGACGTTAGCGGGTATTAGTTGCATGCTGGAAAACAAGTGTCAGACCCAGAGCTTTCCTATGGTATGCATTTGCGAATCAGCCTTGTGCGTGAATAGTTTGAACATTTCCTCTCCCACGTGTTCTAACAGGGGTGTTTTGTTTCCCGCCTCTCTCTGCTTTACAGATAAAGAGCACAACGCTCTGATTTTCCATCTTATTGCCATATATATACTTCATAGAGACACCGAGGGAGGGGGAGAGACAGACAGAGGGACAGATGGTCATGGTCATTTAGACCATCTCTCTCACACACATAACCAGTGTCAGTGTCAGCCAGGCAGTTCAAAGCCCTGCACAGTGGACTACACAATGGGAGAAACTTATTATGGAAGCAACTGCTCGTGAAGAGGAGGGGTAAGAGAGGATATTAACTCCCTGTTTGGCTTTTTTCACTCTCTGTGGTTATGGTGATAATACTGTATATTCTACCTGGCACACCATTAGAATAACAGTTTGTCTTAACACAAAGCTTTTGAAGAATGTGTACGTTTTCTATAACCTTGCCAAGTAGGGCAGTAACTTCAGATGTGTGACGTGTTGTTGGAAAAACCCATCAAACTGTTACTTTCAGCCCTCATTTTTTATGTTATAGCTCATCTGTCTTTGATCTCTAATTGTACAGTAAAAGCTGGCAGTAGACACACATACATAGTGCATATAGATGTCAGAGGTCACCCCTTGATGGAGTTTGATGGGTTTTCCTAACCCCTCAAAGACGGGGTCATTTATTGCCCCCTTAAAGCTGTCCGGTGAACTGCCTTATAGGGTCATTCTCCACTGAGACTTGCCAGCCTGTCACTGCCATGTTTGGTTCTTACCCAAACTCTTACTAATGCTGGAGTCAAGAGGTGAAAGCATACATGCACAGCGAATAGTTGGAGAGATCTGATTGACGCTCTCAGATCCAGATTGCAGCGTGTAGGAGGAATTCATTTTTGCTCAGAGGACATCAAAGCTGCCGTTCTGTCTGTTGGGAGTGAAGTCTGCTGGTCATGGTCCACAGGCGAGATGGGGACTGTGTGGCTCAGGCCCGGGTCACAGCATTAAAAGGACAAAGTCTCCTAGCTTTAACTTGCCCCGTGGTGGCCTGTGGTTTCAATGTCATACATAATTTGGGATTGCACAGGGGGAATGTAAACACACACAAAATAATATTTAATTATTTTTCTTAAAACAACCTCATTATTTACTTTTACATGACTCCCAAACTTCCTCTTCCTCCCTCTCTCTGTGTGTCTCTCTCTTTCGCTCATGGGAAAATGGTTGTTCTCATGCCAGTGTCCAGTCCCCAAGCAATTCACAGGCTATTTTTATGCATATAATGCTGCACACACGCCCAGGTCATTTCATCAGCAGTGTATAGAGGACCTACAGCTGACTGTAACTGATTATCTGTATTCTTCTTTTCTCCTTTTGTACCTTTCTCTCTGCTCTGTCCTTCCTTCACCTCTGCACCTCAGTGACCTTTTCACCTGTAGCACACCCTCTTTCCGCCCTTTCTCTCCTCCTTCTCCAGTCTTTGTGTCTCAGGTGTGTGTTCGGCCTGTGAGCAGTGATGGGGGACTGGAGTCTCCTGGGGAATTTCCTAGAGGAGGTCCAGGAACACTCCACCTCGGTCGGAAAGGTCTGGCTCACCGTCCTCTTCATCTTCCGTATCCTGGTGCTGGGCACGGCAGCCGAGTCCTCCTGGGGCGATGAGCAGAGCGATTTCCTGTGTGACACTCAGCAGCCCGGTTGCACCAATGTGTGTTATGACAGTGCCTTCCCCATCGCCCACATCCGCTACTGGGTGCTACAGATTGTTTTTGTCTCCACACCATCCCTCATCTACATGGGCCACGCCATGCACACGGTGCGCAGGGAGGAAAAGCAGCGGAGGAGGGAGCAGGAAGAGAAAGAGGCGAGAGGGGAAGGCGAAGGAGACCTGGAGGGGGAGAAGGAGTACCTCCAGCAGAAGGAGAGCGGAAAAGTGATGACATCTGATGGGACTGGACATGTTCGCCTGAGAGGAGCGCTGCTGCAGACTTACATGCTGAGCATCATGATCCGTACAGTGATGGAGGTGACATTTGTTGTGGTGCAGTACCTGATCTATGGGGTGTTCCTCAAGGCTTTGTACCTGTGCAAGTCATGGCCCTGCCCCAACCCCGTCAACTGCTACATGTCCCGACCCACAGAGAAGAACGTCTTCATTGTCTTCATGCTGGTGGTGGCCGGTGTGTCTCTGCTGCTCTCCGTGTTGGAGCTTTACCACCTTGGCTGGAAGAGCGCAAGGAGGTGTGTACGCGAAAGGGCATTACAGAGGAGCAACCAGAGAGCTGTGACGGTGGCCGTGTCCACAGCCTTGGAGCCCAACAGCCCACCCCGGCCCTCGGCCTCCTGCACCCCACCCCCTGACTTCAGCCAGTGCCTGGCAGCCCCAAGCTCCTTGAACGCCATGACCTCTATGGCGTCTCACCCCTTCAACAACAGGATGGCGCTGCAGCAGAACTCAGTCAACTTGGCCACCGAGCGGCATCATAGCTGCGACAACATGGAGGACGAGGAAGACTTCCTGAGGATAAGATATGACCAAGCCCCCACAGAGCTGCCCAACAGCTGCTCCCCATCGCCGCTGATGCACTCCGGCTACATGAAGGACAAACGCCGCCTGAGCAAGACCAGTGGGAGCAGCAGCCGGGCTCGCCAAGATGACCTGGCAGTATAGACTCACAACCAGGAAGAGTGGCTGATCGGGTGGGAGAGGAGGGGCTCGACCTTCAGAGCCAAAGAGAAGGGACGGAAAGATCAGTTTAGGAAGACACAGACAAGAGGAGTCTGAGTGAAGGGGTCACAACGTGAGCACAGGCTACTTATGCAAACTCTGACACTGAAGCCTGACACTTGACTATAGAGGATGGACTGGACTTTAAAGAGTGACACTAAGATCCGTGAGTGGACTGTGTAAACTTGACATGTGTGAACTCTGTGAGCAGATAGTGTTTGTAAACCAATCTGTCACAGAGCTCAGAAAACTGACAACCAAACTGCAAAAGAAAAATAATTTTGAATTGAGAACAGGGTAACAGGTGTGAGACCTGACTATTGCACATTTTCTGTTTGAAAAAGTTAAAGCCAAAAACTAAAACAGATAAAGAGACTAGTAAGTGAAAATGACACGATATTGGTGTGAGAATCCTTTCATTATAATCCATAATATGACACACATCTCAACTATACAATTAAGATTAGGTAACTTTAATAGCCCAACCAACTGTTTCTTTTTTTTGCGGCAAAAAATAAAATATACATT
>NW_023340095.1:15877691-15879065 GCF_004916995.1 Morone saxatilis | reverse complement strand
ATTCAATAAACTGTGAAGCTTATATAAGCGGTATGTAAATTGGGTATTTTTATGCAGCATATTTTCAATTAACAAGGTTAAGTGCCTTAAAAAGTGTAAAAATATATCTATTTCCATATAACATGTTTTCTATATATATTTTTGCAAATCCTTGACAAAGACTGTACATTTAAATTAAGCCATATGTTGACTTTCTAACCCGAATGCACTTCATCCACAGACCAACAAAAGATCACTTTAAAGTTAAAAATAGTGTGAGTAAAACTCTGTTCATTATACATTTGACTGGAGCCTTGGTGTGCAGAAGTGATGATAGAATGTAGCCTGTTTTAGGATTTTCCTTTCGAGAGGGATCCAAGGGAAAAGAAAAAGAAGAGGTCCTGCTTGGACGCTGTTAAGAGAAGATCCGACCACTGGGTGGCAACATTGCACTTAAGTTCTTCAGCTGCTCTCCTGGAGCCGTTGTGTAAATAGTGAATTTGTCCCTATGCAATATATGTTTCCGTTGATGTCTTTGAATGTATTTCATTTCATTTTCTAGTGTCTTGCTCTTAAAGTTTGCAGAATATTTGTACAGGACAGCAGGTTCTAAATGAACACTGAACTTGAAGATTATTCCTACATATTTCCCACAGCAAACATTCAGCCTGCTGTACATTCACTGCAGTTTTTGGTTCTTTCACACAGACCTTTAAGCAATAAAGTTCATCACTAACCCATCACAAACTAATAAATCATCAACTGTACAATCTGCTCTGTTGTCCTCAAGTCAGTTATTCATATAAGCACTTCTTAGATCTTCATGCAACATCAACATATACAGACGCATGTACGTTATTAAATGATATAAATGTAGATGTACACACTGAATATCTTACACTGAGCTCAGGAAATCAGAGAGAATACACCAACTTGTACCACATCAGAAATCATGGTGGTTAATACAATAATGCTGTAAGTTAAAATGCAAGCGGAAATAAAGAACTACCAGCTATGTACTGGTGAAGGAAATACATTGCTGAAGAGTTTCCTGCATTTCTAGATCAGTAGCATTTTTCAGTCAGCAGAAAGGGCCTGAAGGAGACAGATTGGGGAAGATGTACAGTATTTACACAAACAAAGACTGTCTAGTCATCTCTGCCAGGAAGCTGAGCGCTAATATCAAGCTTGGTCTGTCACAATCTGAGACTGGGTTGAAAGCTGCAGTAGATGCTGCCGTTTTGTTAGTTGGTTGCAAATCAGTCTGTCTAAGATTATACCATTTAGAGCATAATATCTTACCCAGGATAATGACTCCACGTTGCGGTTCAATAAAATCTTCTCTCTGTAAATCACTCAAAGGCAAAGCTGAGGGGATGTTTTTATGCATCGGTG
>NW_023340095.1:15874025-15877668 GCF_004916995.1 Morone saxatilis | reverse complement strand
AAAACGTAACATTCAAGACGTTCATATATGCTTCTCAGATTTCAGTCGTCAGGCTTTTTCTTTTTTGAACAGTATGGTTTAAAACTGTATGAGATTTATTTTCAGGATACAAGGTGAGTATTATTCAGATACTTTACTTTGTCAATACTGAACTGGTATAATGACAGTCAATTTAAAGGGAACTGAATTGAAAAGGTATTCAACATTTAACTTAAGTATAATAAAAAGTACTTTCACTGTTACTGTATATTATTTGAATGTCATTCCTGTTCGAGTAAAATGAGTATGAATAAAAAATATAATATATATTAATAAATAATATCCAATCCAATCCAACTTTATTTGTTAAGCACTTTAAAAACAACCAAAGTTGACCAAAGNNAAGACATCATAAATGTAAACAGTGATAGTGATGATAAAGACCACTGTGAGGAAATTAAAAAATATATAAATAAATGTAGGATTAAATTCAAAATGACAAAGTATGAAAGACATAACCATTGAAGCTGGGATTTTTGTACAAAATTCTTAACAAATGTTGAGGGTGACTGATAGTCAGTCCTGCTACCTAAATAGGCAAAAAATTTCATTTTATTATTTTTAAGTCACATAACATGGGTGTAGGAATTTAGTGTAAATAGTATTACTAATCATGAAACCTATATATAACCTGCAAATTAAGGATCCCCAACATGGCAAAGTCAACATGTGAATTCAATATCAGGCCAACAGAAGAACATTTACTCAGATTATATTACTTTATTTTATAATTAATTTCTTTAGAGCATAGTAGGATAAACATATTATTATCTAACATTACTTTATAGGATAGGATTTTCCTCCTCTTTTCTTCTGAACTTCTCTCATTCTCTCAGCTCCACTCATTTAACCCTGGAAGTTTCCACTGAGTGAACAAAATATAAAACAAACAAAGTATGAAGATTTCTGATCATAAAGTAAAAAATATTCAAATATATTAAACGTTATCCCTGTTAACCTCCTTTATACCTCTGTTCTGTACTCATCTCTTGTCCCTCTTCCCCCTCACCTGTTTTCATTAAGTTTTCACTTTTTATTCTTTCCTTCATTCTTTTCCTCACCTTCTCTATCCCTCCTCCCTTTCTCCTCTCTTTCTCACTCCTCAGACCCTAAAAGACTCGTCTGAGAAAACATTTGGGTCTGGAGCTTTGCGCTTGGTCCTGTTTGGGATAACAAACTTTAAACACTAGAGCACTGTGATGTGCAGATACACTTTACGGCCTGCAGAGGGCAGCAGCACATTCTGACGCATCTCCTCCACCATCTTTTAAGAGAGGAAGAAGAATAAACGTCACTCTAGACTGAATGTTGGGAAATGTAGTTTTATCCTCCTAACGATCACCTTTACTTTTATTGTAGAGTGGCGTCTGCTACCCTACAGTTCCCGACATCTCATTTGGCTTCAACCGGTGGCTACAGTCGCCGAATGACAAGTGAATTTATCATTCACTGAAGGCTGTGTTTTGTACCCAGGGCAGCACAAGAACTACATTTCAGTAAGTAAGTAACGTTAACGTTAGTCGAGCTTCGTTGCCATGGCACAGTTAGCCAGGTCGACCGTTGGGACGGCGGTTAAACTCCATGCTATCGTGTTGTGTGGCAACGAGCTAGTTTAGACAGAGTTGACGTTAGCATTGTGCCAAGTGATGTTTTCCTAACGTGCTTCTTCGACGAGTGTTGAAACGAGTTAAGCAATGTCTGTTAGCTAACTCTGTGAACAGTCCTAATCTCACAGTATTTGGGGTTTTATTGCACAACTGTTATGTTAGCGTTACATGAACCTTAAATATTTAATAGATGAGGAAAGATATGAGTGGAAACGCCAGCCAGTGCTACAGCTGGATGTCTAACGTCAATGTGTTAAAATATTCATTTGTTGATCGACCTTAACTCTGCCTGTCAGCTAGTAGAGTTAATTAACTAACGTCAAGTTGCTGCTGCTACTGCATCATCATCATCATCATCATCATCATCTTGGACTTAGCAGGAGGTTTATCACTTAACGCAGGTTAGTACACAATATATGGTAAAGTAGAGCTAAAACAACACGGTAGTCGATCAACACAACAGTAGATATAATAATTGTCAGACGTTATCGTTTCAGTCAAAATGCCAGAATAAATGAAAGATGATTGTTCTTCATCTTTTGGACTGTTCGTGGACACAACAGGAAATGTGAAGACGCCCCCTTGGGTAGAAATTGAAGAGCATTTTCTCCCATTCATAGAAAGTAATAAATTAAGCAACTAGTTGAGAAAGTCAGCTATTTTACAGATCAATCAATACATGTACCGTGTGTGTCATTTTGTTAAGCAGAAATGATTAAAATCCTTCTCCAGTGTGAAGATGTCACTGGTTCTGGTTCTGGTTCTGGTCTCATGTCTTTGAGTTCTGCACTGCTGGTACGGTCAAATAAGCAGCATGAATATGTCAAACAGTGAATCATTTCATTTCAGATTATTTGATAGTGAAATAGTGAATAGTAATCATTAGCTGCTGTCTTACAGAGGAAGCTCGAGCTGCTGTGTGTTGCAAGACTGCTGTTACATGAGGCAGTGAGGTTCTTCCTTAATGCCAGCAGCATCTCTGTTAACATTACTTTCACGTTGACTAAAGGTCTTTTCGTTCTTCCTCTTACTTTGAACCTTAAACCTTTAAGTGTGTATAGTTCGCATACACTAAACCAAATGGTCTGTTTCGTTCACAGCACAGCCATGAGGACTTTGTGGACCAAAGCCGGTGTTTTAGGTTCGGTGTCCATGGCTTTTGGTTCCATGCTGTGGTCACAGAAGAAGACAGAACCGGACCAGACTGCTTCCCATTGCACCTCTACGGACACAAATCCCAGTTCCCCCTACGAACTAAAATTGGTCCAAGTCCTGTTCCGGCACGGTGCTCGAACCCCGCTGAAGTCAATACCCGATGTGATGGAGGTAAACCTTTCTCTCTCTAAAAGATGTAATCTCATGTAATATCGGTATATAACAGCGTCATTCTTTAATGTCTCGTTAAAGGCCCAATGGGTGCCAACGCTCTTGGAGCCTCCTGCACACACGCACATCAACTATGTAGTGACAGATCTTCAAGGTGGCCCCAAGCCCCCAGCTCCTGTAGAAGACAGCTATCGGAAAAACATACTGACCGTGAGTAGGTGTGTTTTGTAGTGTGAATGCAGTCAGTGACCCAATTCAGCAGCTGCTTCCTGGTAAGAGACACTCTGGTAGGGTGATGGTTAGATACATGTTTCACTGCAGACATTTATATGATAGTTATAAAGGCACAGGTGTAATAAGTAACATAATGCTATTCCACAGCCCTGGAATTGTGCAGTCTGGCACATTTACTGGGACAAGAGTCACCAGTAGTGTTGAATCTGTGTGTTTTTGTACTATGACTAGTGAATATCTTCTGTGGTAAAGCACTGTTGTTTTATATGTTATGAAATAACCTGTGTTGTGTTAGCCTTTCTCCCTCTAGTGGCTACTAGGATTCATTACAAAGCCATACAGATGACGTTAAAGCAGGTTCATTCACTCTCTGTAATACTCCTGAACTGTGTGTAGAGCTTCCCACCTCAGTGAGATAGTGCGCCCTGTTTGCCAGT
>NW_023340095.1:15868062-15874007 GCF_004916995.1 Morone saxatilis | reverse complement strand
AGTTTCTTGTGCTGAGTCAGCTGCTTTGCTAAAGACGTTTACTGCACTGGATTTAGCTTAGAAAAACCAAATCCCACAATATGGACTCCTGCCATCCCTGTACCACATTCCCTCTGGATTCCTGCGTGCTGTCGCAGGTCTGTGTGTAAAACTTGACCTTGTTTGTTGCAGGGTGGCACATTCCCCGGTCAGCTGACCGCGGTGGGCATGCAGCAGGTGTATGAGCTGGGCAAGAGGCTGAGGAGGAAATACATTGAGGAGAGTCATTTCCTCAGCTCCACCTTTAACCCAGCGGAGGTCTAGTAAGTGTCGCACATCATGACAGGCAGTGAGAGCATGAGCACTCGTATGCACTGTACAGTTTTGATACATTGTGTTATGAGCGCAGTTCAAAGGGTATCAGCCTAAATGCTTTGCTATTTTGAAGTTGGCAGCCCTCCATGACCTATTTTTTCCATTTTTAGTGTGCGCTCCACTAACATTGTGAGGACCATTGAATCTGCCAAGTGTCTGGTAGCAGGACTCTTCCAGCAAAAACAAAAAGGTAGGGTAGAAATTCACATGTGCACGGTGTTACTTACTCTATTCTGGATCTCATCTAATCTGCTTTTTGTCCTTTTCTGTTCCACCTGAAGAAATTGTGCCTATATTAACAACGGATGCAGAATCTGAAATCCTGTATCCTAACTACAACGGATGCAAGGTGCTCAAAATCTTTGGCAGGTACGACGTGGAGTACATTTTCATACCAAGTCGCACCAAGCACTCAAATATCCGATGCACTCGCTACCCAAAACTGGATTCTCGAATAACATGTTGTGCAAAATTATAAGCCGAGTTGAGATGCCTCTGACAGGTTGTCATGGTGTGTCTGTGTTTTGTGGCTGACACTGTGTGTTCTGTGCAGCCACCGCTGGGCAGAGTCGTCCACTCTGCCAGACATTGCAGCAGACCTGCAGAGCATCCAGAGCGCGTTGGGCATTGCTGCTCACCAGCACGTCGACTTCATCCTCATTAGGGACGACATGGTTGCCAGAGAGGTGACACTGCCACATCATGATTCATATGACTTTTATTAGGTCTCTCCACAAGCTCTCAGAATACATACCATTTTTTATCAAGACTTGGCCTGGCCAGAGGCGTAAACCTAGCAAGCTGCTAGTTATGTAAGATGAAACTCTAAAGCAGAGTTCATCAAGTTATGAACAAGCTAAAATAAGAGATTAAGCATGATTTGAGTTAGATTACAATACATTAATTGTATTTACTTATTGGTGAAGATATTTAAAAATATGTTCCCACTGAATTCATAAAGATCTAAAGATTTCTAATTCAGTCAGTGAAAGAAATACATTTCTAGACAAGAGACTGAAATATAATTTTTTGCCAAGTTGAATGAGTAGGGTAATATCAGACTTTAGAGGGGCATTTTTCATAGATGTTCAAATAACCATCTTTTGAATGTGCACACTGGGGCCATTAAGATATCTGAAACATGGCGGAAGGGACATCTTTATTAGGCTTTGGTGAATTCTCTTTTTCGCTCACCAACCAAAGCCCAAAGCTGAAGCTACCTAACAACTTGCTGATAATGTTACCAGTTACAACGGATTCAAACTAACAAATTACAGCCACACATTTTTGAGTCAGTACAGCGCTAATCCACTGAAACAAAAAAGAAATACAGCTACCAGTAGATGTTGCTGTCATGGCTTAAAATAGACACCACTTTAGAAAATAACTATGATGAAAGGGGAAATGGTAAATATCTCAAAATAAAATGATAGCTTTGGAAAACGGTGAACAAAACCGTCAGCCGTGCGAGGCGTTTCCTTCTGAGGCTTTATGTTGCTCAGCAGCATAGCTGATACTGACTGTGTCCAGTCTCTGCACATTCACAGACACACGGCCTGCCCTGCCCACCAGTGCTGGACACATGGAGGAGTACGGTGGAACAGAGAGCTGTGGACATGATCTGCCACGTGTACGAACCCAGCAAGAGGTTAGATTAAACAAGTCAGCATTGGAGGAGGGGGGACTGTTTTGTTTTCCACAGGCCACCTTTTAATGAATTTTGTTTTGCTGTGTTTTTGGCAGTGAGAATTTGCAGCTGTGTGTGGGACCCCTCCTGCACACAATGTTAGCCAACATTGACCAGAAGCTACAGGGCACCTCATCAGAGCCAGACAGGTGGGACACGTCGGGGATGGAAACACTCATTTCTTGCACAAACTTGATTGTGTGTGGTCTTTAAACGATCCACTGTTGAAATCCTCTCTCATACAGGAAGTTGTTTTTGTACTCTGCACATGACACCACTTTGATCCCCTGTCTGATGGCGCTGGGAGTTTTTGACATGCGATGGCCACCGTATGCCGCCGATATCACTTTGGAGCTGCACAAACACAGGCAGACCGACGAGGCCTTCGTGAAAGTGTCATACATAGGCCAGGTAGGGGGTGAGAATGTCTGTTTATTCAATAAGCTGTCGCATTTTTTATTCCTTTGTGTTTTACTATAAGTTGCTTGCCTTTTTTTCAGGATCAACTTATACAAGGCTGTAGTGGAGTCTACTGCCCCCTGGAGGAGTTCAAACAGGCCCTCTCATCATACTCACTGAGCTCCGAACTCCACCAGTCTCTTTGTAACAATGTCGAGGGCTTAACCAAGCCCTGAACCCTCAACAGACCTTCACCTCTCAACACAGTGCTACCCATTACATTACACTCAGTTAACACACATCATGTTTTTATTTGATTTTTTGATGTACTCAGTTCACTCCATCCAACCACCCTCAGACATTATACCTCACTGTCGGAATACACCAGGGGAAACTTTTTTGGGTCTTGGATTAGATCTTTTAGTTTACATCAGACTAAACGATCTTCCTATACAGTGTTTCCCCCGATATCGGATGCTTAGTGCACAGATGTCCGTTTGCATGCACTTCATCTGTCTGTTTCATAATGAAGGCTGGCGATATTCCATGTTTTTCTTACTGTCAGCAACTACTTTGGGACTATTTTCAGCTGTGGATTGATACCAATTTGGTTTTCTAGTGAGTGAATTTACAGCACCAGGACAGTCTATAGTATGTGTAATGGACTCACAATAAACTACCATGCCCAAGTTCATTGCTTATAAAGGAACATGCCAACCAGTGAAATGGTGTAGATCCTGTATGTGTTTTTGAATAGTTTTTAGATAACACTGGAGGTATACGGCACAGATGAATAAACCATGTCAGGCTTTACCTACATCGGTAATACTTAAGATAATTCATTGCTGGTTTTGCTCTTTTTTTGGAGGTGTTGAAAAAAAAAAAAAATCACTTTTTTCAAAGGATGACCATATGTGGCATCAATGTATGTATTTGCTGATGCAATAACTCTGCCCATTCGGTTGTGTTCAATCGAATCGATCATATTCAATCATTTCATTCCTCAGGGGAATACTTCATTTTATGTACTGTATCTGATGTTTACTAACAAAGGGGTGCAGAAGTGGATTGTATATTAGTGTGCGTGTGTAGGTGAATGTCTTCATAATCACGTAGAAGCTGCAGAAAGGGAATCATTCTGCTGCAGTATGTTTGAAGAATGAAACAATAGGTTGCTTACTTGTGGAGATTTGTTAACGGCATCAAACCTGCACCTGAGTTAATGTGTTACAATAACACGCATTGTATTTCATCAGGGGGAAGTTGAACCCTTGACCTGCTGCTTAAAATGTAACAGTTTGGTTTGTAGAGGTGAGGCATAAATAAAGATTTTAATCAGCGTCAAGTCTCTTTCTGTTTCGCTTCACATAAGTGGCTCTGTACTGTTCCTCCCAGCCAAGCAGAACTTAAAAATACAGGTTAGACAAGCACAATTAGTTTAGTCGAGTTCAAATGCATCAACAAGCTTGCGTCTATTTTGGAAGTGTGATGTCCTCTGAAAATAGCTCTTCAGTAAGTACCACCTGATAAAAGGTCAACTCTGCGATGCTGCTACTTAGTATGACTTTCTCTCGTTGATGTAGCTAAATGTTGGTAAGCAGGTTTGACGTGTAGAATGACAAAGACACCACCTGGTCCACATAACTGACTAGATGTGAATAGTCGAGAGCCACGTTGACACATACACGTGTGCACACACACTCCATAGACAACATGTATATACCAAAACAATATCTTTTATTTGTAGTCCATCACCACAGCCCTGGTAGGCTATTCTGCACCAAAGCCAATGGAGAAACACATGACAAGCTTATACAATAGAGAAAAGAGAGGAAGTCAACTGGATGGTAAGCAGTACGTGTTTACATTTCTGTGCGTCTCACTCCGGACACCACACCTGCCTTACTAATTTTTTTTTTTTTTTTTTAAAACCAGATCTACCTAGCTCTAGTTCTATAACACCTGGCATACCTGCTGTGGCATTCAGCCACTCCTGTCCAATTCTGCTGACCATTTGGGGATTATTGCTGTGGGAATGATTATTACCCAGAGTCAACAAGAGAGTCAAAACAAAACAGGAACACAACAGGAACAAGAAGAACACACATAGCACATCTGGGTATTAGCAATATTATTCACGCTGGCGAAAGTTGAGTCCTGAAAGTTTTGGAGCACCGAGTCAAATGTCATCCACAACTTGAAATTGACTGGGGATTATCATTGTGCTGCAAAGCTGCCAGGATCCTCACACTTAATGTGTTGCTCTCAATGGTAAAAATAGAGAAAGAAGACGCTTTCTGCAGACGGTCCATGTTTGTGCTTTTTTAATAATACTATTATCTTAATGAGGTCATAGTTTGGTTTGTTATACACTGGAGTTACAAAGGAAATTAAAATAGACTAAAATTCGAATAGCCCACCAATGGTAAACAGTACAGTATTTTTAGGGGGCATTCCTCCCCCAATGAAAGTTGGGTAAGAGGAGTTGAGAGGTCACTGATAGAATGCCTATACATACAGACACATACATACATACCACACAAACATACAGTCTGTCAAGCACGCCCACGCACTCTCACACGTATATACTGTACAGAAACAGTCAAAACAATGGAGCGAGAGACAAGATGGAGTTCCACTAAAGTCTTCACAAAGCACAGATTCTTCTTATTCCTTTCTCTTGTTCCATACCACTTTCATGACAAATTTGTTTTTTAAATTTGAAAAAAGTAGACATATACTGTAGCATCTCCACGCTGACTTGTTAGGTTGATTCCTCTTTGATGTTGAAGTCATCTTTATAGTCAGATAATCAAAAAACACAAGAACAGTTTTTTGCGAAATTGATGCACAACAATCCCATACATTCTGAAGTTCATGAGTCAAAATTAAATGTTCTTGTGGCAAAAGTACTCCAATCTGGGCCTGTCCAAGTCTCCATTGGAATAGTTCCCACAGGACATTACTAGGTGACTGGTTAGCTCCATTCTGTTCATTTCTGAGTACATCCTCTCTCTCGTATTATACTTCCTTTACTTGAGTCCATCAGAGTTTTCTGAACACCCTCCACACGCCGTGACTCCATCCTTGCGTACTGTCCAAGAACATTCTAGATACAAGGTTTCTGTTGGATTAGAACATTCCAGGGCCCGGACTGAACCCCATGTCCATGTCACGTGGCCTCATCTGACCCCCCATCATCATTGTCTGCTGTGGGGGGCCGCCCATGCCCTGCAGTGACATCATCATGTTAGGTGAGCCGCCAGGGCCTGGGTGGGCCATTTGTCTCCCCTGCATCATCCCTCCTGGACCCCCAGGGGACATCATCCGGTGCTGGGGGCCCATCATGCCTTGGCCCATGAATCCTGGTGGCCGCATTGAGTTGTGGCCAGGGTTGCCCATTGGCATGTCTTGGGGGCCCATTCCCCCACCAGGCCCCCCTGGCATCCCCCCCATCCCCTGCATGGACATCCCCATCCTCGGTGGACCGTCGCCCATCATGCCC
>NW_023340095.1:15862169-15867962 GCF_004916995.1 Morone saxatilis | reverse complement strand
TAGCTCCATTCTGTTCATTTCTGAGTAGATCCTCTCTCTCGTATTATACTTCCTTTTACTTGAGTCCATCAGAGTTTCTGAACACCCTCCACACGCCGTGACTCCATCCTTGCGCTACTGTCCAAGAACATTCTAGATACAAGGTTTCTGTTGGGATTAGAACATTCCAGGCCCGGACTGAACCCCATGTCCATGTCACGTGGCCCTCATCTGACCCCCCATCATCATTGTCTGCTGTGGGGGCCGCCATGCCCTGCAGTGACATCATCATGTTAGGTGAGCCTCCAGGGCTGGGTGGGCCATTTGTCTCCCCTGCATCATCCTCCTGGACCCCCAGGGGACATCATCCGGTGCTGGGGCCCATTCATGCCTTGGCCCTGAATCCTGGTGGCCGCATTGAGTTTGTGGCCAGGGTTGCCCATTGGCATGTCTTTGGGGGCCCAATTCCCCACCAGGGCCCCCTGGCCATCCCCCATCCCCTGCATGGACATCCCCATCCTCGGTGGACCGTCGCCCATCATGCCCTGCATGGGGAAGCCAGTGGGGTGTGGTGGTTTTACCCCAGGGTTGTCTCCTCCACCTCGGGGAAAGTAAGACAGAGTCTGGCTGGGCTTCTCCGACGGGATTATCCTGGACAGGTCGAACTCAGGAATGCCGGATGCTCCCGGCCGCATCACCTCATGAAGGTCTGCATCACTGAATCCACCTTGCATGTTGTTGAACTCTGGCCCTCCAGGGGTATTAGGCTTACACATACCCCCATCACCCCCTCCCCCATGAGGCATGTTCCCCATCCGTCCTCCCATAGGCCCTCCCTCTCCCTGGAAGCCCATGGCATGGCCAGGGAAACCTTGGGGACCAGGACCGTTGTGCGGTGAGAAAGGGCCTTGCTGGGAAGGGGACTGGGTGAGGGGGTACGCCTGGCTTCGGTGAGGGTAACCCATGCGTCCTTGGGGCATCATCTGTGGGTTTCCCATACCAGGGTCTTGGGGATTTGGTGGTATCATCATGCCATGAGGCATCATGCCTGGGCCCATATTAGGGGCATTGGGGGAGGGCATCTGTGGGGGCATGCCATGGGAGAGGGGCTGGGATCCCATTGGATTCATACCCAGAGGGCTGAGGGCAGACATGGGTCCAGCATTTCCAGGTCCCATCATACGTGGATTGCCTTGGTGATTCATTGCCATACCTGTATGTGCAAGACAAAAAGAAATGATTATATATTCAGTAAAAGCTCTTGTGAAGCAGATGAAAGGGACATTAGAATAAACATGGCCACAGGTGGACGACAAATTAAACAACAAAAAGGAAAACAATTACATTTTAGATGTCTTACCATTATTGTTCACTGATGGCAGGTTAGGGGAGCGGGCCGGGGGCGAGTCGTCATCAGAGCTGGCAACAGTCTTTATGGCATCATGGTAGAGTGGGGTGGAGCTGGGCATTGCAAACTTGGACATGCGTGACATCATAATGGAGAGAGGGTTCTGTGATAAAGTTGGCTCTGGGGGTATGGTGTACGGACTGCCAGACGGGACGTTGCCTGGGAGGGACATGGAGCCAGATGGAGCCCCTGATGAAGGAGGGGCTGACGGAGGACCGTTTCCACCTAGAGGATGACATGATGAGACAGAGATGACATGATAAAAACAATCTGCCACAGAATGAAAAGTCTCAACTGCTTTGTTTTATCTGTGATGATACATAGCAATAGTGTGTGGTACTCAGTAAGACTTCAATTATGTAGCCACAAGAGGGAGCCACTGGACCATAACCCACCCAACCCCACCCCTCATACAGATGTGTTAACTTGAATGAGTGATGCACTTGATAGCTTCAACTAACGTCCGTCTATTTTAGTTTCAGTTTTTAGTTTTGTAAACTGATTCTGATAGCAAAGGTCTAAGAAGGGCCCAAGTCAGACAGTCTAAGTCAGGTATTGTATGTGATATTAACAATAAAAGATTATGACTACAAAATCAATACAAATAAAATTAAACACCAAACCATTCACAAAACAAATCCCAATACTAATGGAATGGGATTTAATGAAGGTGCACTGAATCAAGATGGGGAATTAAATATTGAAAGAAGCTGCACAGGCACTCAAAGAAAAAGGAGGTAAGATTGTTATACCTTGCTCCATGCCCATCATGTTCGGTGAGGTGATACTGAGGGGAGGTTTGCCACCCTGAGGTGGTACACCGGGACTCTGCATGGGTGGTTTTGGCGAGGAAGCCCATCCTGGGGAGGGGTTAGGAAGAGAGGGAGACCTCATATGAACAGGAGAGGCACCAGCTGATCCCATCATGGAGTGGGGCGACTTCATTGGTGCTGAAGATGGAGGAGCTGGTGGAGCACTGGGGCCCGTGGGACCAGTGAGCATGCCAGCCAGCTGGGACGGTGTCTGAGGGGATTTAAGGTTTCCAGAGGGAGAGCCCATCATGGGGGACTGCACTTGCCTTAGAGGAGGGGACTTAAGTGGGTTGACACTGGGAGAGTTCCCTCCTCCTGCTTGGACATTCAGATCTGCTGGCTTGCGGCCCCTCTGACCTTGTGAAGGGCCACCAGCAGAGGGGAGGTGGTTAATACGGCCATTACCTCCTGTTGGTGTAGCTCTGTGCTCTGGTCCAAAGGCTTGGTCTCCATGTGGACCCCTCATTCCTCCAGGACCACCTGGAAAGGGCCGCCCCATAGGAAAGTCTCCTGGCTGTGTCTGCTCAGGGAAGGGAGGACCCTGCATAGGCCTGCCTTGAGGACCCATATTCTCCATTGGAGGTCCTCCACCACCTCTCATTCTCATCATCTCATCAGGACTCATATTCATGCCGGGATCTCGTAGTTTGGAAGGGTGCATATGAGGTCCTGGCCCAGGGCCAGGCCCCATGCCAAACTCAGGCCCCATTTCCCTGCCCCCCATTCCTTGAAGCCTAGAGGATGGACTCATAGGACCATCACCAGGCATTCTGGGAAATATACCCATGCCATTACCAGGTTCCATTCCACCTCTTTGGTGCCCCATCATCCTTTGCATGTCCATCATCATCCCAGGAGGGAGGACCTTTTCTCCACCCATACCTTGGTGGAACATTGCTTCTTGGACTGACTGAGGATTTGGGAAACGCTCACCACGACCCCCTGGTCCAGCAAACATTCCCCCAGGTCCTCCAGGGAAGCCTCGTGCATCTCCCATGCGGGGAGGCATGTCGTCAGGCCAGCCCATTCCAGGCCTTGGGGGTCCCTCCATTTCAGCATTCATCATACCAGAGAAGCCAGGCATCCTCTGCATATGTGTAGGCATACCCCTTGGGCCAGGGCCAGGGCCCATGCCCATGCGATCCTGGAAGTGGTCTGGTGGACCACCTGGTCCTCCCCACATCTCTCCTGGGCCCATCTGATAGGGAGGCGGGGGCCCTCGCATCATGGCACGTGGACCATGGGCATGCATCATCATGTCTGGAGGAAGTGGCCGGTGTTGCATTTCTTGTTTCTTCCTCTTCTCTTCATAAAACTCCTGCTGTAGCTTCAACCAAGCCACCTGTTCTGGCGTCATCTGATCTCCGTCTCCACAGCCCCCCGGCCCCCCCATGTGTGCACCCATTTCATCTTGTGGAAATGGGGGCATGTCCCTGGGACCATGGGATGGGCCAAAGGGTGGACCTTGTGGGCGAGGTCCTCCTGGCCCACCTGGCGGTCCAAGGCTCTGCGACTGCGCCATCATTGCTTGTAGGGGGCCCTGCTCAGACCTACGGGGTGTGCCATCAGGGCCTCCATCATGGGGTCCACCATGGGACTGTGGGGGTCCAGCTGGTGGGGCATCACGGTCATCAGGGAAAAGCATACGCTGAATATCTCTCAAGGTTTGCAGAGAGCGCTGGCGATGCTCCAACTGTTCTTGGGACAGACCCTCTGTGTTGGCCTCCATGTTCAACAGCTCCTGGGCCAGTTGCTGCTGTTGTTGCTGCTGCTGGGGTGTCAGACCCGCTCCACCAGAGCCTCCACCCTGCCCTCCTTCACCTGATGTCGGAGGGTTGAGGCCTGCCTCAGGTTGGGTGACAGGGGCCTGGTCAACTGGGGCGGTAGTGTTACTGGGGCTGCTACCAGGAAGATTTTTGGATTCCATGCCTGTAGAGGATGACCCTTCCTGCGGAAGAACACCAGACTGGTTCCCTTGGGTTGAAGGCTGGGATGGGGCTGACTCTGCCATGCCAGGTAAGGACGGCTTGGATCCAGGCTGGTGGCTCTGATCTTGGGCATGGGAAGGTGGTTGCTGGGGAGGCTTGGAGTCATTTCGGAGGGCGTTTGCTGCATTGTTCTTTAACAGAAAGGGACAGAAATAGGATTAAGTTATGACACTCTCATGCAACATGTTGGTGTATGAATGCATATGTATGTGATAAAAAAAAGAGCCTGTCTGTGTCTTTACCAGAAGGAGGTGAGCTTTGTCCTTGCTGTTGGAGATGTTTTTCATGTGGAAGGCAATGATGTTTTCTGTATGGCCAGTTAGAACTGCATCAGCTGCCCTGAGGACAAGAAGGCAGACAGTCAGATATCAGTCATCAGACACAATAAATATATGTGTGTGTGTGTGTGTGTGTGTGTACGTATGTATGTGTGGATCTGTGTGTGCGCATTTGAGGGACGGTGAGGCGGATGAATGAGTACTAGATGGGACCATGAAGGTAAAACCAAGGTCAACAAACTAAGTAAACCTTGTGCGCACACACCTTCTACTGTGCATCCACATCTTTGATCTTTAATTCCCAAAAGAGTATTAATCTAAGCGTTAAGTGTATGCTCCCACTGAGCACATTTGCTAGTGCAGATACACACAATGGATTTAGGCTATAACTGGGAAAGCTGGGGGAAGGAAGAGACGGGGTGGGAATCAAGTATCTTAGTGCCATGCACACAAACAGCTGAAAAAAAAACATCAAAGACAACAACCACCACTGGTGACGGGGCACAGAGATATCCTTCAGGCAATTGACATTGTTAGTAATTCCATTTAATTTTGAACTGCAATTCCACAAAGGGTTTCTCTGTGGGTGTATGTTTTGCTTATGTAAAAAAAGAAAAAAAATAAGGTCTAAGTATTGACACGGTGATTTAATTTGTCTGAACACATTAATATTCCAAACATGCAGTGATAAGCTTTGACCATAAATTATAATCATAACTAAAAAAAAACTACACATAAATGTACCATATATCATATACATATAAAATTTGGATATTAAACTACGCCTAGAGAGGGAAATGTCTGCTACAATAGTATAGAAGATACTAGCCACAACAGGTAAAAATAGTAACTCTTTGCTTCCTTACTTGTTGGCCATCTCTGTGGTGAAGACATAAACAAGTTTTGAGCCTGGTTTCTGGCCACTAGGAGGTTCTGTTGTGGAGCCCTGGCCTCCCAGTGTATTGTGGGAGGGTGTGGAGGAACGACTGAGTCCGGCATTGGAGGTAGAATGTGTGACCGAATCCTGGGGCTTCACGTCACTGGAGTTGCAGTCTACAGGGAGACAACAAGGAAGACCATGGCTTTAGGACCAGCACAGGCTTATGGGCACTGTAGTTCTACTGAGGAGCTGTCGTAAGTCAAGTTGATCAGCAGGAGGGACATCTACACATGCTTGGATGCACATGTTAACACACTTACTGAAGAATCCTTTGTCATCTTCGTCACTTTCTCCCCCAGAGCACCAGTCAGCTCCACTGTACGGCTGCCTCCTTTCTGCCACACACATCCTCTTCACCCTGCTGCTGTCTGTACACACACACACACAC
>NW_023340095.1:15837555-15862096 GCF_004916995.1 Morone saxatilis | reverse complement strand
ACACACACACACACAAACAGCCATCAGTGGGCTTGGGTTTATCTGTGTGACTGACAAGGGGACTGCAAAGTACCTTTTTCAAGATGTCCAACTGATGTCTTCTCTGGGCAGATTGTGTTGTATAACCAAGAGAAAATAAATAACTATATGTACAGCACTGCAGTGGTACAGGATAAGAGGAACACAACAGAGCAACCATGGGCTGTAATTAGGGAGAGTTTGTGGCATTTCCTCCATTAATCAGTGCTAAATAGATTTGATAAACTGCCTCTACAGGAAATGATGTGTAAAACTACCAGATGTATAGGAACGATCACAACACAAGACCTACTGTCATGGCATTGTTTATCATAGCGTTATAGGAATATCTATCATCTATAATGAGCAGTTGAAAGGAAGAACTTCGGCAACAAAAAAATGAAAGCTACTAATTATTGTACTAAAAAGCTCAAGAAACCTTTGCACCTTGCCCACCTACCTTAATTCAACTATTTTATCATTCTGGTGAGAATAAAAACAACATTTTAAATGGTTTCAGATATTAGAATTAATACTTTTCATACTTTAAAGACTGCAGCACTTCACAAGGATCTGACAATTTGTCATCCAGCTACCTGCTGAAAATTAGATGGTCTGATAATGAGTGCTTGCTATGGTAGTTCTTACCTTTTTCCTCACTAGTGGGTGTGCCACTCTCTGGCTGTTCAAATGATTCCACTGAGGTGCTTCTCTCCCTTTTGACTTTAACCTTGGAACTTGAGCCAGAGGTCAAGCCCTGGCCATTCTTCAGTCCCATGCCCCCTGCCACATTCTGAGCTCCTTTGGCACCCAGGGTCTTGGGGTCGCAGGGTGAGGCCTGTGATTGGCTGCCAGTGCTCCCAGGTTTACCCTGATTGGGCATTTTAGAGTCCATCTGGGAGGCAGTGGAGGGGGACATGACGGGAGGTGAGCGTACCATGGCCTCCGTCTTAGGTTTAGGGCTGAAAGACAAAAGGATCATAGGTATAATTAATCATTTTAATACTGTCCATTAAGAGAAGAACAAAAGACATTTTGTATTTTATCAAAACAGCGTAAAACAAACAATTATATAACAAATTTTGTCTTCCTACATTTTTTGTGACCTTGTTTTCGCTTATGAAACACACAACGGGGGGGAAATGGTGCATATCAAGTAAAAGGCCTGGGGCTTGAAGTTAGCCAGTAATCATGATCTAGAATTGGGCAAAAACCAGACAAGCAGAGGGATACATAGTCAGGCAGCTGGCTTTCGTCTGATATCCCCCAGCTCCCCACTAGAACATGTACCCATGTTCCCCACTATGGTACCCACGAGACAGAAAGGAAAATGTGATTGTTCTTTTTGTCCTTTTTTTCCCCTTTGCAACTGCTAAACATAATCATGGCATCCTGCACTTGGTATGGATGTCCATGTACACAAGTTATGCGCACAGTTAAACCTGAAGGAACAGCCTGTAGAGACACAGGCCATCTACAAATGACTGCTGCTTACTAGTTATGAGAGCAGTTCAGTTCAGGCAAGCAGGACACATCCAACTGGCAGAGAATTCCCTTACCACACCCTAATCTCTTTCTCTGTCTCTCGCTCGCTCACACACACACACACACACACACACACACACACACACACTTGTACAAGTAGCATGAAACAAATGCCAACATGTCCAAAAAGCACAGCCGCAGCCTAGCACACTTTATGTACGTACACACAGACACACAGCTAGTAGAAAAAAAGAAGGCAAAGCCAGAATTTTGGCAGTCCAGACAGCCGTTTCCAGAGGCTCCAGAACCATGAGTCAGCAGGGAAAACTTCCAAGCTCAGTGTACTCCCTGACCCTAGAACAGCTCTGGATCACACATCAAGACCTTTCAGGTAAAATAATGGAGCCAAGAAGCTGATCTTAGATGTGCATTACACCTGACCTACACTTCTCTAAACAGAATGGGTAAGGCCAATGTGACATGCTCAGGTTTGTGTCCACTTAATCACATTGCCAAGACATTGAGACTTGACATTGATCATATACCATGTACACACGCTTGGTAACTTGGTAATCTTGCCATTAGCTGCACAATAGCTAGGTAGTTAACACTGGCACCTTAAAACCTCAAAAGGCCTCAGCCCTTTGTGTGTGGTACGTTCTCTTCAAATTTTCAAATCAGTTTCCACCAAGTGGCAAACTCTGTGAAGCCAACAAGGAAGTGCCAAAAAGTTCAGTTCAGTTCCTCAAATGGCCACTTGAGGCTGTCTACAGAAGTAATCAATCATGGCCCTATATTAAAATGCCCAACTTTACAGCAGAAACAAACATATTGACCGCTCGGTACAAAAAAACGCTCTCTATAGCAAAATTCCCCATTCATTGTATGAGGTGAATTTTTACATGACTCACCCATTTATATTATATTAAGGGTTAAAGTTATGCCTAATTAAGAGCATGGTTGCTTTGAGTGACAGGTGGGTGCCGTAACAGGTGGCTGTAACCAGACTTCATTCAGCCGCCTCAGCTCCACCCACGTTCCACATTTATAATGGCTCTTCATAAACCTATAGGTGACATCTCTGAGACATCGTCCATTCTTATTTATACAGTCATGATTTCCTGCAAGTCCTCTGAATTAAAAAATGTGCATGTTAAGTAATATAAAGCCTTCTGCTACTGATCAAGACACTGGCTTTAGAAATGTTTGCTCAGTCTACTTAAATAGTTGGAATGGGTCACATTTCCCCACAGGGATTAATAAAGTACGGCCAAAAAATGCTGTTTAAGGGCTGCGGCTGAAGTTTTCTGTTGACTTGCTCCTGATCAGCTTTTTCAAAATTCAAAACTCAGCACATTATGCACCTTGCAAATGGTAAGATGTGAGAGTTTCACAACATACCAAATAGTAAGGATGCACTGACCACTCTACAACCAATCACTTCAGCCAAAATACTGCTTTAATTGGCATCTGTACTTGGCCAAATTGCACAAAATGCTTTATTTTTTACAGAAGACGAGTCCATATATTCTTCAAGCACACTCATTGTTTTGTTTTTTTATAAAGAGAGCCGTTTTCTACGCATCATTCTTTTTTAAACAGAGGATTTAGTGTTTGTATTTATTCTCGTTTTGCAACTGTTAATAAACACTGACAACTAATGTTTATTCATTTTTAATATTGTGTGATGATTTTGTTTATTGCTTGAAACAGGTTTATGGACTGGACAGAAGATTGCGCCTCTCCAGTAAAACCTGTTTATATGTTATTGATGTGGGAAGATGCGACTGAGTACTTCAGTCATCAGCTGTTGGTAGAACAGAACAACAATGCCTCGGATAAGAACTAGATTTAGTGTCACGTCCTGGCAACAACAATATTGTGCAGCCATAAAAACAATCTGTTCAACATGGAGCAGTTGAAATTTTACTTCTGCTTGCTGTGCAGTTGTGCAGCTGTTAATAGAAAGTCTGGATTAAATGCATCATTTTAATCAGCATTCAGATCAGTGTTTGGCTGATTAGGTTGTTAAAACAATCATCAGGATCTCACATACATACACAAAGCAATTCTTGCTTATTATTACTACCATCACAGCACTGCATAACTGTTTCACAGCACTAGACCCACAGGTTGTCAGTGTGTGTCAGTCCACTCACCTCTGTGTGTTGGTGGACGGGGAGTTCTTCAGCCTATTGGAGTGCATTGATGGGGCTCCCAGGACTACAGAACAGGGTGGAGTGATGAGCTGGTGAGGACTGCCTGTGTGTGAGAGGGGCGCTTTTGTGCGCACGTTCCTGGAGCCAGGAACAGGATTCCCGATGTTCGAGAGGTTTCCCCGACCGTCCTTGGCCTCCTCTCGCTCTTTCTTCCCTCGCTCCTTCTTGTTGAAATGTGTCGCTGCTGTACCTGCCGCCGCTGGCCTCTCCTCTTGGACCTCCAACATTCTCTCTATGTCCTTATCTGTGTGTGTGTGTGTGTGGTTGTGCAGTGTGTGTGTGTGTGTGTGTGTGTGTGAGAAAGTGTGTAAAAAAATAACAATAGTCCAGGAGTCTTTTCTTGTTCTGTGTGTATTTATGAAATTCCCCCAAGGGGGCTTTCAACGGCCCTTGGGCACACTGTGGAGAGAGAGAGGAGAAAAAAAAAAGACAGTTAAAAAAAAAACTGGAAAACAGGGCCATAGTCTGATCTTTTTAGTATCAATCTACTAGTGTAGGCTTGAAAGGTGGCTGTTGAAAGGTGGTAATTTTCTCTTTTACAATGGCTTTGGTCAGCTTTAATACTTGTCATGGAAAGGATTCCAATAGGTCTCTTTCACAGCAAACATTTTGTCCCAGTAGGAAAAACACAACTGTTAAATAATACAGATATCTGATCAATGCCAACAACTAATGGCACAACTGGAAACAGTGCAATGAACCAAAATATGAGTGTTTGTAACATACTGCCAACTTAACGGCCACCTTTCACCACTTCATTTAGTCTTTCATGGATCTAGACCAGGGGCAGGCCTCTCTCCAGTGGCTCCTGTGGCTTTCACTGAGGGAAATGAAGTTATTTTTTAACATTTTAATTTTTCATATGTAGGTTTAAAGTGATTTTCATTCTCAAATTGTAAAAATCTGTAGCCATTACACACCAAATAAAAAAAAGCTTTAACATTTCGTCAACTAAAATGTGCATCATACGTTACGTCCTGACCTGGCGCCTTTTCCTCTATATTCTGCCAAACATCAACAGAAGTGGCTACTTGTCTTGAGTCTTCCTCGCTAGGCTACAGATGGATTCCAAATCCCCCCAAAAATGACAGTCTCAGAGGACAATAGAGATTTTAATAGTGTGTGGACAGATTTATTTGCTTTCACCACAAACTATGCTTGATCTACAGCAAGAAATTAAAAAGGTTCAAATATGTCTTATGGCTCCAGACAGACTCTTGATAGTAAAGGTTGCTGACTCCTGAGTTAGACTGATAAATTGGCTAAAAAAAAGCTTATTGCGGATATGTCACTTTAGTGTACATGCCAACCCATAATAGCAGAAAATGGCAAACAAAATATGTTTTGTCACCATTACATAGTTTGGCCACCAGAGAGCACCGAAAAGTTTAATTATTGTGGTTATTCTTCAAAAACTGAAATTGAAGGATACTTGTTATGTGTTATGTTGTGTGTTAATGGAAAAAGATGATCGGACATTTAATCTCTCAGATAATATTATTGGTAATGGCCTAAAATGTCCAATGCAAGTCAGGTTACGCACTTGGCCATATTTCGATTAATTGTGCAGCCCTACATTTTGGGTGGGGTATCAAGTTAACTATATAAAGACCAGCACTGCATTGAAACTGTAGCAAACAGTTAAGTGTGGTGGTGGTGGTGGTGGTGGTGGTGGTGGAGTGGGTGAGGTAGTATTGTGGTCCAAACCAACCACTGTGTGTGTTTCTGTTTGTGTGTATGTGTGCGTGTGAGCATTGCATGAGAATCCTGTTAGAGAGAGAGCAGCCCAGTCAGTCAGATTACATTGTCATCCTGAAAATATTTAGGAGCTCTTCCAAAACACTCAACATTGTAACTGGCTCCAGAGCTCCCCTGGGGAGAAGGAGGTGGAGTGTTTGGGGGGTTTAAGGGGAGGGGGGACGTCACTGGGAACCAGACAAATACACCGACTCCTGCTACAGCAGCAGCAGCAGCAACACTCGTCTCTCACTGGTCTATGGGAGAAGTGATTTACAACTATCAGGGCCACGGATCACGACTGCACACGAGCAGAGGCTGGCTTCTCCACAGGGAGGGACAGAAAGGGGGAAGCCTTGTGTATCCAGACTACACTGATTGGACTAACCTTTTAAATATAAAAATACACTTTGTCACATAGAAGTGGAGGTTCTTCAGAAGTGCTGGGCTGATTATTGATTGAACTAGTGATTTGACTCTATATTTATTTACAACAGAACAGCTTGAAAGACCTCTATTCTAAGTGAAATGACATGTTTCTATTTTGTGACACAACACGCTTTGATACATAACTTTGGAAGCGAAGACCGCAACACAATTATACGTGAGTAATTCGGCAGGAGGGAGGTGCAACAAAAAGAAATCAACAGAAATTTCACACAAGAGCTTTTGCTCAAACTACAGACCTATGAGGAACACTCAGTTTCAATTCTGTACCTAAACAAGTACATTTTCTACTGGCGTCACCCCTTCGGATCAGTAGTTGTCTTTAGAGTTGGGCCTTTGTTAGGGCAGAGTTTGGGTTAATGGAAGGAAGACAATGTGTGAGGGAAGGCTAGATGAAAGAGTGGCAAAAAAAAAAAAAAACAGATGCAGTTAGATTTTGCTGTTGACTGCCATTTGCTCATCAAAGTGAAGCACTGGCTTGCATAAGTCACAGTAGAAAAGAGCTGCCAGAAAGCCACTCTGAACCAAAACACTGTCAATAATAACATTCAGGATTTTGGGCTTTTACCAAAGTCAGGGAAGCAAAAATGGCCAGTGTGGGCAAAACTCCTTACAAGACACATTTGAGTAGAGCATATTAAAATGGTACACAGAAATAATAATCATACTTGACATTAATTTGTGTTTGTCCAAACAATAAATGATTTCAGTCTGTAGGAAAACATTTTTTGTGCGCACCTACTAAACAACTAAGCTTGTGTTGAGTGCTACAATACAAGTACTTACAGTTTTCTTGTTTTTTTATAAGACGTAATAAGACATGAGCAAGTGCGGGTGCTAAGTGTACATAAAGGCCAGCTTATGCTTCAAACAAACTAGTTCATACAACAAGTAAAAAAAAAAAAAAAAGGCACGTTTCCTACTGTGGTTGGATATTGATGTGCAGCAAGTCACCCAGCTTCATTGTGGAGCGAGGACAGAGAAGAGCCTGAGATCTACCACAGGGGCCAATGTGAAACATGATGGCCAATCGATTAAATTGGAAAATGTATTCAGTTTGCTAAGGGAGATCTCATTTTACTATATCAAAGAATCGGCTTCCTACCTCATTCAGCTCTAACTAGCATGTCCTCAAGGGGTGTTATCTAAACCTAAATCATACACAAATCTGTGTAATGTGAGTATGTGCACGCATGCAGACACAAACAGCAGGACCTGTCAATCACCTGTTCCCTCCAATCGCACGCTAACGAGACACTAATTGGGGAGCTTGCTGACATGACTGTCATAAGGAATACACTGGCACACATACACAGACATCAAGCGTGCACGCAGCAGTCGACCGCACGCGCACACAACAAAGCAACGAAGAGGTAATCACAGAGATTTCCTTTCCTCTATCTCCAGTAAAGACGCTGAACTGTCTATCATAGCACACACGAGGAGCTGCAGTGCATACAAGTTAATGGGGAAACAGTATAATGAGGCTCCCAAAATGAGCTTTTTGCCTCTGATATAAATATGAGGTTCCACATGAAAAGAGGACAGAAAATAGTTCAATTCAATTAGATTTGGGTTTTCAAATGCGGGTGGCACTAAAAGGGAGCATTTCATTTCATGCTTATGTAACAGTTATCGTACGCTGGCTGAGCACAGGGTAGAGAGTAGACCCTTCCCTGCTACGTCACCCAAATTCCTCTCAAGGGGAGATGGAAGGCTTTATACCACTGGAGCATCCACTGGGATCAACAACAGGACAGGAACCATGACCTTGCTGACAACCTCATCCGCTGGTTGAAATTTTGAACCCAACAATGCTATAAAGACATTATTTTAAAAAAGGGGGGGGAGAGACACTCGAGTGCAAACACACACACACACACACGCTAACTCTCTTCCCTCATCTCAGTCCTGCTGTTGGCTGTAAAAGGGCCTGCTGATGTTTCAGCCTTATTTATGCAAATCCCATTTTGCAGTTCAGTCACAATGGAGTATTGCTCTCTCTTTCTCGCTCTCTAGCTCCCCTGCGCTCTCCGTCTGCTCAGCTTCCATCTCAAGAATTTCTTTAGTCCATTATTTGTTTAGGCTAATATCAGAAACATTATTTCCACCTCTCCTTTTCCCTCCTGCAAGAATAGACAGAAACACAACCATAAGCAAGGGACCTTGCACTGTGTAAAAGCCAGCTCTCTTGAACATAGAAGCCTTCCCAGCCACTTACATGTACCCAATATTCATTCAAATCAAATTACTACATATAAAGTCTCAAGTCAAAGCTTTGCAATACAATTTCAATGAAAATAGGATTTTATAATCTGATGGGTCTGATAAAAAGGTAGAGTCTCAAATTTTGCCTCACATTCATTCTAAGTCAAACTATTAAAAAAAAAAAAAAGAATGGAATAAATCTTAAAGTGAGCCGAGTAACTTTTATTGAAAGCAGCCACAGGTGGTCATTGTGGGATAATGGAACATTTTGTACTTGAAATTCCAAAATTCCTCCCGAGTCAATACTTTAATTGCTGTCGTCAGTGTCTTGAGAACAAGTGTAACAGGACCAAAAGCAGGAAACAACAGTCAAAGTCTTCACGAGATACTGCAGCGTGTTTACTTCCTGTTAACTCCTCTGACATGATGAACTCTGAATTTTACCTGATGAGTGACTGAAACATCACGAATAAAGTGAGTACGAGTGATGGACAAAAAGGTGCCAAATATGTTGGTTCTTCACACAGGTGTTTTTGTTGTTGTTTTGTTTTAAAATCAGATGTACCTGCATATAAGAACGTTGTTGTAATTCCTGTGATAAAACAAACTCAAATGTTTCTTTTTATAGAGAGCAGAGTCATTAAGTGAGTAAAATAACTGACAATAACATCACGCTCATGTTAGCAAACAATGATTGGTTTTACCTTAATCCATTTTTAAATGATCATTGGTAATAAAATAAAAGTGCTACTAAAGTTGTTTATTTTGCATTAATCCTAAACCAACAGTGATAACTTACTTTCTGTAACTATTTCATAATTATTTACTAAAAGGTATATCACTGAAAGGCTAATATGATGACAATATCAATCCAATGTTTATTTTGCAGTCTTAAATCAAGTAAAAGAATTGAATTGAATTAAAAAGCACTGCATTTCCTTGTACATAACCAGTTTCCTTACTGTTCCTACACTTACCTGCCTGGCTGCTAGTGAGACAGTAACTGCAGACAAAAGAAACAACATAAATTGTACTTAAAAATAGGTACAACAAAAAAAGCAAGACTTCTGCTGCTCTCCAAGCAAAGACCAGTTGGATATCCCGCAGCACCCATAGCGAGGAAACACCTGCACGCTCACCTGTTGAAGTGGCTTCCTGAGAGTACTGTCCCAACATGCCACACCCTGCAGATAGCACTCATGACTCACGCTCGGTACACACAGAATGCTAGGAATGCTGAGTGTCACTAAAGATAGAGCTGTGACGCCGCAGATGTAACATTTGACATAATGCATCTACCGTGACAGGAACAAGGGCACTCGCAGAAGTATGACTGAGCTCCTGTTTCTACTGAAACCAAGCCACACAAATATTTACAATGAACTTTTACACATGCTCCAAAGTTAGTAACTGCTCGCAAGCTACATCTCCATCTTCCTGCATCTAGGTTTTGTCCTCTTCTTCTATGGCTGCGTTTTAGCCCCCTCACTCACACTTTTACTCGATTCATCAGCTGTCTCTCCACTGGTGTATCTGTCCTGCATTTCCATAACAACTCTCGACTCTTCAACCTCCCTCTCCTCTGGTCGGCAGACGATGCCCCTTCAATCCCCAGGGAGGCGACATGTGTGTAATGTCACATTTTGTCATATCATATCACGGTGACAGAAGCCTCGTCGTGTCCATCACAATGATGGAAGTGGCAATGAAAACAGGAGGATGGGAAAGGGGTGCGATTACAGATATGCCCGTAGGAGGAGGAGGGGGGTATTACACAAGTCGTTCTCTTCACAGAGTGTGCGGGTGGGTGTCTGTGTCTGTGTCTCGGACGGACACATATACACACACACAAACGCGCACGCTCACTAGCTGACTCACTAGTGACACATCTGCTGGCGTAGCCTGGGCACAGTGCCATGTGTGGCGGCCAGCTCCAGCAGCAGGACTGGCACTCAGCACTCCGGCCTGCTGTGATCTCCGTCTCACACACTTCACCCTGCACTTCCATCTCTGTCGATCTGCCCACTGTTTCTGAATCTCTGACTAAGTGGGTGTGTGTTACTTACACAATCACACACACACACACACACACACACACACTCTCTCACCTTTCTACTCAACACAAGACAAAGAGACTAGCTAACAATGTGCCATTATTCTGCTGATACAACAAGCATAGGTGCAAATTAGGGGTGTGCCAGTATCAAATACTTACGGTACCCTTATTGTGGACAAAAATGTAATGGTACAAGTTAAACACCTTGTTTATACGTAACTGAAAGTAGTGCATATATTGCAACATTTGTACCCAAAAAAAAAATACAATTACAAACAATATTTATACTAGGCATGGGTCAAGGCTTTTAAAAAGTCCTTAAATTATTTTAAGGAAAAATAAAAAATATTCAACTATATTCAACTGTCTTAAAAAATGTATTTACCTTTGTATCGCACTACCACCACTGCCGGTACAACAGGAGTGGCATGTTCAGTTTGGCTCTTTTCCAAACAAGGGCAGTTTAGCATTTGCTACGGCGCTGAGAGGTGGGCTAGATGCTCAGGTTGCAGTCCAATATTGTTAGTAGTAGTAGTAGTAGTAGTAGTAGTAGTGTATTGTGTTCGCTGTTGCAGAGGAAAGTTCCTGTTCATGAACACCACCAGAAGGTCCTGCTATCGCCCTTCATCAGCAGAGCGGCCCGGCTAAGGCTAGTTACCGGCTAAGAGCCTGGCTAAATAGTTCCCTGTGAATATTGAATAGTATTTATGCTTCAAATGTTAGACAATTTACTTGAAATTTCCTTAAATGCAGCATGCCTGTGTCTCATACATCTCATACATCCGATCATGTTCCAACAGGCATAATACCTGTAAATGTACACCAAGCACAACAGTGACAGACTATGGCACAGTTACATTGGGCTCTTATGACAGTCCACCCCTCTTCACACTATCTCTAGAAGCATACAACAAATAGGTTCTTAATCTCGCTCTCCTCCGCTGGTCAGGGAAGTGGGAGCAATGAAAGCCAAATGAAAAGCATGAGCCGAGATGAAGCTGACCTGTGAAGACAAACACCTACACATGTGCAATCTTGAGGGAAGATTTCTTCTTTGTCAGGCACCTAAAATTATGCTTACTTTCACTTAACATTACTTTGCGTTTACAACTTTGCACCCACAAAGTGGTTACACTTCAATAGGCTGACTAGCAAATGTTACTACAACAAGCCACGGAAAGACAAGAATTCAGTAGGTTTTTCTGCCCATTATTGACCAGCAGAAAGCAGAGCTCTTCACAGGTGTACCTAAGCAAGACCCAAACCTGGACCCAAGTTAGGCTAGGTACGGATTATGTTCAGTCACATCCAGGTAGGGTCTTGAGTCTATGAGTCAATATGTCTAATACAGGAATGGACCCCAGCAAATTTACAATCAGTGCTGATTATCTGGTTGCGCCAAACTGCAGAAGACAAAGGCGAAAGAAAACTGAAACACAGTGAAAAATGACATATTGTTACTGTTTTCGACTACGGCTACCTGTTGATTGGCAGTGCATCATGCTGCACCACCAATTAACTGTCTGTGGTCTCTTTTGGGGTCTGCTGGGGTCAACCACATTTCAGATCTAGTTCTAATTATCCTGAGGTCTAGTTCAGACTGGGTCTGAATATTTTCTCTTTCAAATTGGGTCCCAGTTTTATATTAAAATATGCACATTGTGTTAAAAGGTTTTCGATGGGATTTAACTTTTAAAAACAAAATGCACTTCCTTCTAAGCAAAATAAAACTGCTAATGTAGTATCAGCAGTAATGTGCAGTGTTAACCATGCTCACTGAAATCAACTGTAGCTACAGTGACATTACCAGTATTTATAGTGAAGCTCCTGTGGCAAATGCATACACGTAAAGCAAATATGCAAATACAGAACTCCACCTTTTTCCATACAGCAGGTTTCTCTCGTTTGTGGCTCAAATGAAAAGCCAAACACAAACACCATTTGCTTAAGAGAAACTCTGCTGCCCTCTGTGCAGACCCCCTTCTTTCCTCCCTTCCCTTGACCATGCTCTCTGGTCCGTGACTCCCTCCCTCCAACCTGACGGTCGCTCCCACACTCGGGCCACATTCCTCCCTTGCTCATGCTGAGAGGACGTCTCCCTGTGGCTAAAAGCATTGTGGGAAACCCGAACGGTCAGGCCCTTCAGAGGCCGTGCAGACGTAAAAGTGAAAAGGAGGTTTGTGTTCCTCCACTTGCCAATACATTACACATTTGCCACAAGTAAAAACACATGACTGTCATTAATGTCATGATACTGAGTCTCACAACAAACAGCACAGAAACATCAAATACCCACATTTGAAGCAGCAGTCAATTATTAGGCAGGAAAGGAATTAAATTCAAAATAGGTTTCCCATAGATTATTTTTGTACATTACAAATCCCTACGCAACAGAAACAAAAAGTGACATCTCAACCTGTCAGACCATGTGACACAGTTCAGGCATCTCTACTGACTTGGCATGACAACAAAAACATATTTTACTCTGAGCAGAACACTCGCAAACCCAACACATGTGCCGTCTCCTCTCCGCTATCATACAACAAAATTAGCACTCTGAAGAGGATATGAGCCAGATTGTGTCCCAGAATTACCCCAGTTTGCACTCGTGTGTCATTCCCATGGAATTTTAAACACACTGGCTAAGACCTGCCCAATTAAATATACAGGCACAGAGCAATATACGTGCACATACTTATACCATTGCACACAGAAATACCCACATGCGGCACTACTTAGCGGTCCTAATAATGAGATGCACTGAAAACTGCGCTACAGGTTTGTGGCATCTACTGTTCCCATGAGTCTGAGCTTGCTTACTGTATTCATTTACGTTCCTCTGAAACTGTGAATGCTCTGCACCCGCACATGTCTACCCTGCTATTACCCACATGGAAATAGGTTCAATCCTTGCATTAATATTTCCAATGTACCCCCAGGTAAAGTGGCTTAAAACACAAAGATGGCAATTAATCCTGATATTCCAGACATAATAAACGTCCTCCCTTACTCTTAAAACCTTATCTTGTCTGGGAGGAGGAGATAATAATGTTGTTATACACTGTTCACCTTTTTTTAAATTGCTATATGTTACTCATTTTTGCGCTGTATTTTAAGGCATACATTATAATTGTTTTTTCATTTCATTCAACGTGGATAAAACTGATCAATTGAGAGTGGAAAAAAAAAAAAAACATCCCCTTATTTGGTATATGTATATGGCTCAAATTATTAGACAGTGAGAAAAAAAAACATGGAAGATGAATATGAGATTTAAGCCATTCAAACCCTAGGTGTGGAACTACTTTGGATGTCACAATTTAGAAAAAATGATGTGAATCGTGATAAGACCACAATTGTTCAAATGATGGCAGTAAAACAACCAACACGCAGGTGCGGAGGTCCAGCTCAACACCACCCAGAACTAAACACTGTAGAAACAGAAGGGAGGGAACCTGTTGATTTGCCTGTTCATAAAAACTCCAGACGCAACCCGGTAAGTTCTGTCGTGATACCACTTTCATCCAAAATTAAAAAAGCAACCAGTAAACAGTCCTATCAAACCAGAACATTACAGAATTGTAGTACTCAAGCAATCACAATAGCTGTTAGCATGTTAGCATTAGTAGAGAAGGACTGATATTACAAAATAAACAAACGACTATATGTAATTTCTGTGTTGTTCACTTCATATTGATCAGACTGTAATTACTGAGCAGCTGAGTGGGGAAAATGTTCAAGTCAGATTCATAAAGTTTTGTAGTTCTCTTAGCAGAAAGAACTACAGGGATGTCAGCTAAGTGTTGGCAAAATGGAGGAAACCATTTTGGAATAAAATATTAAGCTGGAATAAGAAGGTTGCCCCATCCTACCCATTTTCAATGATATTGCATGAATGCGTTAATAGGCCAAAGTTTCAAACTGAACCTGTGTTGAGTTGCTCATCATATACAGTCTACTATAATATCGTTGTGAACTAACTTTTACTACGGTTACATTTCAAAACCCCACCAAAGATCTTGGTGCGCTCTCACTGAAAAGAGAAAAGTTATATTAAACGGACAGCATGGTATATACAAACAATATTCAGCTTTGTAAAGCTTAGCTTATTTTCCCACAAACTAGTGAAAGACTACTAAAGACTGACACATACACAGCACCAGGAACTCAGAACATAAAGGATTTAACATAATAGAGGCCTGAACGTGTAGTCAAAGAACCGTAGATGATGAAGATTTGACACCGCTGATGCTGATGGATGCTCATCACTGCCTCATAAAATAAGTAAACTGACTTACTTCATTTTACGGAAAACTAACAAACAAAAGAATATTAGAAACGTCATCCTCCTCCTGTTGGAGAGCCACATGGACAAAAACTAAACAAAGACAAATATCAAATAAAGAAAAGGGGGGAAAAAAGGTGTAGTGGCCAAAATCTCAACTTTAAACAGCCTGATGATTGCGGTAGACAGATAAGGATTACTCCTGAGTGCCATCACTGTCCAGTGCTTGTCTCTAGTTTAGTGGCCTGTGTGAACCATATTTCAAAAACGTGCCTTGCTCTCTAAACCTCTGCTGGTTAGCATCGTGTCGGGGCACTACATTCAACTAGGCTAACTAGTCACAACAGTCAATATGTGAGCAGGACAGGACCTCAGCCTGGCTGGCAGCATTTAGCATGGGTAGTTAAGTTGACTGCTGGTTATCGCAGCCCCCAGGTTCAACCTGAGAGCAGCTCTGTCTGAGAGGACCCCTCCATTCATGGCAGGAGGAGCGGGCCCTCTGTGCAATAACTGTCAATCACAGCAGAGAAACATGAAAGCAGAATTATAGGTACATTCTGACCCAGCCAGAAAACATCCCAGAGGATCCCGCATGGGCAACAATCCCACCACGCATCCACAAATGTGAGACTGAGACCTCCCACACTAAAAAAAGATATGAAATGCAGCTATTAGAAAAACACATTCATATTTATAGCTGTGACTGTTTGGAAAGGCGCACTAAGCTATAAAAGAGTTACTACTCGAAGCTTGGAGTCCTAAACAAATTGTTTTAAAATGACCAGCCCTTAATTTCCTTTATTATAATACTGTATCTTTATCACACGCAGGTTTTCTAAGTGATGGCTGCTCTAAGTTGGCCATTGTAGAATTTCATCAAACGTATGAATTAGGAGAACAACTGCTGCACTTATTCCTGTAGCTGCTGAAAATGCTGTGTGGCATGAATAATTATGAATTGAGTAATAGGTACTTGTGTCATTTAAAGCATTTAACACTAGTTTTGGTTTAAAATAGCTGGTGTAAGTACTACTAAGACATCAACACTGTATTTATTGAACACTGATTTGTTTGCATTATATTAAAACCACTCTAATATAATATTGTATATCCATTATCAATCCCTACGTATGCTTTCTAAATTATAATAAAATGTTTAATGCATCGTCTCCCATTTGACCTTGATTACTTCTGCTTTGTTGTTTGGCCTTACACAACTGCTATACAGCTGTTATTTTTAGGGATTGGTCCCAATACGCAATCAATTTATTAAACGTCGCTATAGGTGCAGATTCAGTGTTATATATCAGATTACTACTTACTTTGACTGATAGGAAGACATGACACCATATTAATACTTGCAGCAATCTGTAAATCAATAGATACAAAAGTGTTTTTTTAAACCCATGTCTGCCATCAACTTCAGAGCTCATATTATGTCCTAAAATGTAACTTCAAACTGAAGCATGAGAAATGTCTTCTGTCGAGCCAGTTTCCTAAAACTGGGAAACAAATGCACATTTTGCAAAAGGAGGGAGAAAATACCCTCAAATACCATTTGTGAATTCTCTTTTTGTGTATTATACTAACATATTTTCATGTTCTGTGAATGTCAAAGTAAACATAATTGTTGTAATTGTACATCACTCACTCTAAACCTCCAAACGAGTTGAATGGAAACTTGCAGACCTATGGTTAAAAACCAAATAGTACCTTTCCTGCTCCCTGGGGGATACATAATGACTGTACTATGGAGTCCTTACTATTGCAGGAGTCAGTCATTCAGCAGATAAACTAAATTCCTAATTAACTGTGAATAGACACCTTAGTCAGAACATCGGGTAAATGGGAAACCGATGCTTTTTTTTTGCTAAATGTCAATACTCTTTAGTTTATGAGCAAAAACACTGGTCAGAATGAGGCAACAGAGTGAAAGTAAACATTTTAAGCAATAGAAAAAAAACAGACACACTCGGGTCTAACCTACTGTATCAGTGGGGAGGGGGGCCCACTGCCACCCACTACACAGACGATGAGACAAACCACCCCTCCGACACGTCCTTCCATGTCTCTCACACACACACACAAGGCTTGCGAGTTTTAATTAGAAAACCCATGAAGCAAACAAATGCACGGAAACATGAGGCCAATACACAGAAGAGAAAATAAATCCTTTGCCACTTTACATCAATATCCATTTCCCTGCGTCCTTCACCTCACTGTGGTTTTTGGTTAACACGCTTCAGATTAGATAGCAGATAAATAAACAGTGTGGACAGCGTTCTCAGGAAGAGCGCCCTGACCGTGCTGTGTCCTCGGCATGTGCAGATCAGAGAGTACGACCAAACATCGCACAGATAGTCCGAAGCAGAGCAACTCGGAGGTCCTTTTGGTTTTTTTTTGTGCTCGAGCTGCTTCCCTCGGCATCAAGAGCGGCTGCACAGGGGGAACCGCTCTACAATTCAAGGCCTCTCTCATCAGAATGCAGCTATCAATGTGGGCACCTCCATAGATAAATGTCAAAGTGACAGTGACCGATGTTAGGAAGAGCCTGCGCCCGGCTTGTTTCTGTTGCATCAGAGCCACGTTACGCTATCAAGTTGTGGCACCAAGTTAGTCGTTGAGTGAAAGAAAGAAAGCGTTCGCTGCCAGGGCTTGATATGTAACTGAAGTTGGTCTTGGACTTAAAAACAGTTCAAAATATATGAAATGCTAGTGAGGAAAACAGGCATCTTTCATCCTTTCAGTCCTAACGTATGGTGAAAACAACTAATTTACTGCTACACTATATGTAAAATCACTACTCCCTATTAAAAAGAAACTGACACATTGCATTGTGGGATTGTGAGGAGAACGTATCGCGCATGCCGTGGACACTGCTTTTTTGATACATAGTGGGATTTTTTTTTGTAAGGGCACTACAAAGAGCACTAATGCATTCACTGTATTCGGCAAAAATCTAATAAAATGGCCAACAGTAAACGTGGAGCAATATGTAGTGAACAGGAAGTGATTTTGGACACAGCTCATATATTCCTGCCATGTCTTCTTAGCATTTCTAGTTCTGCTCATAGAAAGCAGTTAGGATGAGAGGACTGTCACTGATGTGTGTTATTGAGAGGAGCCAAGATGTGTACGCATAAAAGAAACCGTGACTAAATGTGACACACACAAAAAATAAATTAAAAAAAGAGAGAGAAAGAAACAGAGTGGAGCTGGGTTACCTCAGAAGCCCCCCTGCCCTTTCAGCAGGGCCTCATATGGAGAACCAGGTCTCAGGTCCCCTGGGCACTGATGTCTGCTCTCCACTCGACTCCTCCCAGTCAGCCACGGAGGCTGTGCAGGAACCTGGGCCACTCACGACACCCTACAGCCACAAGTCATTCACACCTGGAACAGAGGGAGAAGAACTTTGCTCATCGGGTGAAACACAAACAAGCAAATGGCAAGGAAAAGCACTCAGTCGCTCGTGTTGACAAGACCGGCGTGTAGCAAACACATAACCAGCGCAAAGCTTAGGTCATTAGGGGCTACAAGAGCAGTGTACACTCGCCTTTTTAACCCAGACACTCATTTATATTTCAGTTATCGACCAGTGTACACATAAGGGACTACAAGACAGCATATGATACTCTATCAAGAGAATCCTTGCTTCTTTGCATCCAAGAGGACTTGACAAATGTCAACTGTGGGGAGCGGGGAAAAAAAGTGACTTTCCGCCTCACCTCAACAACGCAGAAGAAAAAAGAAGTATAAAAAAAAAAAGGGATAAATATTAAAACCCCCCTCAAGACTATGCAACAGATGCACGTTCATGGCAGTCAGCAGTGTTGCCTAGCAATTGAAGAGACCAGAGTCCTGTAAAAGGAAGGTCTGCAGTTCAATTTCAGCGACTGGCAGGTACGCTTCAAAACGGTCCTTGAACGAGACACTGAGCCCCTACCTGCCAACTCAGACGTCGCTCAGGATAACAGCATCAGTTTAAGGGCTAGAAGGCAAACTGCAACAAAAGCACAAAAGCCGCTGAGATTGCCCTCTTTGTAATTATGTGGGGGAGAAAACAGCAGTAGCATTAAGGCTAAAATGATGCTGGATACAAACATATTGAAATATCTCATGTGAGCCCTTGTGCAAAAAAATTTTTCAAATAAACTCGTGAAAATGTAACAAGTTAAGACTTCATTCACAGAGGAGTAGGTTCACAGAATTCCCCCAGGTATCAGATGTCTTTTTCTTTTTTTTGTACTAAACATTTTCACACAACAACAGGACCTGTGGATTATTTTCACTCACAAGTTTTAAAAAAGCCTGGTTGAAAAGAAAACTAAAAAAAAAAAAAAAAAGGACTGAAACACATTCTTTGCTATGTTTAGCTCTCTTGGTCTTGGCCAAGGTAACACAGCACAATGCCACACAAGTTACTCACAAACGGGCCTACTCGAGGAAGTCGTCCTGAAATACACACAGACATCTACAAACCTAAAACTCTGCAAATAAACGTAAAGCACACAACAACTACAAGAGACGAAGACTTCCTCTCCCCCCACCACTGAAATCTCAGCGCCTCACTGGACAACTCTTGGCGGACAAAGTAATTCCATGGCGCTTGAAACTCCAGGAACTTTTTTTTTTTTTTTCTTTTTCCTAAAAGAAGTTGTTCCTGTTTCGCCAGAGAACTGGGGGGGAAGGGAGGACTTCAGCACTTGCATTCATGGAGCGTCGGCCAGCGCAAACAAAGTCTTCCCCGAAGAGGGAGGCACTGGACGGCGGCTGAGAGCGAGAACAACGACGTCGGGCCACAAACAGACACAAAAAACACACACACATAAAATGAGATTCATTTCGCGGCTTTGGTTGTTAATAAAACAATTCAGGCCCTCCTCGGGCAAACGTTCATTTTCAAGTTGTGCTAGCTCCGTTAACAATGTAACAATTAAATCGCTCGGCAGATGATAGGGCTGGCCGACACAATCAGCAGCAGCCGAGGCCTATAATCTCGCTACGCGTTTATAAATCATATCACACACATTTTTAATAAAGGAAATACAATACCAGCGGTGTGGTACTCCCGAAGAATGCAGAACATGCATGCTGCATTGTATCCTTTTTTCATTTTCACGAAGCACGGGCGGTCCTCCAGTATAATGGGGTAAAAACCAATATTTCTCCGCGGGTTTTACACCATGCTGAAAACATCGTGAATAATCCGCTTTTCGGTGCGCTGGGGGGAGAAAAAAATCGGCATTCACGGTTGAAAGGGTGCTCACTGTCTGCCAGGCCAGACACGACGTGGGTTTTGCTAGCCAGCCTTCGGGGACAGAGGCAGAGAAGAACGGATACCGGAGTGAGATGTCCCCGGGAGGAGGACCCGCGTGTGCCCGTTGCCAGGAGGCGAGCTCTGGTACCGACACTTTCCACCTGGATTTGAAGAAAAGAACACTCACCTGGAATGTTCGCTTAATTTCCGTTTTCCTCGACCGACGGATTCATACCGTACACTTATCAAATCACAACATTATCACGGTAACATTATAAAATAGAAATGTGTCTCCCCCCCTTTCGCCCGAGCTTTCCAGTGGTCCTACTCCATTACATCCCAGTCAAGATTTCCTGTCGTCTCTCTCTAACCCCCCTCCACCCCCCCCACCCCGCACACACGCACACACCCCTCCGCTCCAGCGCGATGGTTTAGCCCGAATTCTAAGTAGCAATTCTAGGTCAGGTCTGTGTGCCAGTGAGAACGTTACTGTCGGACAGCAGCGAGGCACCACTGTCCATTCAACGTAGTAACACGGTAAACACTACGTATACAGACACACGGAGGCATAAAAACACACCGAAACTGTGGTTTAAACGTTGGGGTTTTTTTTGTTTTTTGTTTTTAATATAGCGGAGTTATACTCTCGTCTTCGTGGTGACATCGAGCTTCTCCACGTGAAACAGCTTGAGAAGTAGTAAAGCATCAAACTTGTGGAACTCCTCACAGGATGGGTTTAAGTGCAAATACACACTTTATGTCCTTATCGGTCGAATCAAGCGTGTTTAAAACAAAATAAAAAAGCAAATGTAGTGCTTAGCGATGACACATTAGTCAATTCGTTGATTAGTTGATGGGCATTATAATAATTGGCAACTATTTTTACCTTAATTTGGTAATTTTACAACCAAAATGTAAAATATCTCTAGTTCCTGCTTCTCTATATTGACACGTTTCTGTTTTTCTTTGTCTTATGTGACACTGGTTGTTTTGTTAGGAGTTCGTAATTGGCATTTTTCGGAACCTCATAATAAGGATTAAATTATTAATCAGCTGATCCATAAAATAATTAGCAGATTAATCTATAATGAATTATATATTTATCAATAATATTGTTAGTTGACGTGTGGTGTTGCTGGTAGTTAGCCATTTGTGGAATTAACATTCTGTGTTTTTTTTTTGTCCAGATGTTTTCCCCCTTAATGAAGCTGTCAGTTTAGCAGCAGCTGTATTAAAGTGTCTTGGCACTTACTTAGCTACATCTGCATTTGTATTAAAAGGAGTGCAGCCATTTAATATTCTTCTTCCATAAAGTTGGGGGACTCACAAAAGAAAGACAGAATTAAAGTATAAAAAGGCTGCAAAATGTATCCATGATTTTGTTTTGTTGTTTTTTTTGGCTCACAGTACTTTTCCCATGGTGAAACTCATTTTCATTAGATGCTCCGTGCCATCAAATGCCCATGTCTTTCAGACTCCGAACCTCCAGTTTGTGACTCATGTTTTCTGTTGTAAATTTGTACCCTACACACTGAGATACCCTGATGACATCATCAGGGTTTTTTTTTTTTTTCAGACTCGACAAAGTCCCTTTCAGAGTCTCAGAAGATGTTATAGACGTGTTGCTGAGTAGTACTCATGACAAATAAACTGATCTTTAATGTCATCATGTAACATCGGTGGTGTTCCCCTTTAAGATACTTACAAACATATCAGTTTCTGGTTTTGTACCACTACAAATTAGTCAGTATATTAGTCAATTCTGGGTTGATGATCCTTAGATTATCAGATCTCTACAGTTGTTGTTGTAATGAGCAAAATAATCCATTAAAGTAAATTAATTTAAACAAAAACAAGAATGGTCAGAGAAAGAAAGAAGTGTATTTAATGCAGAGAAGTAAGCATCAATTCATCATGATAAATGTCTTTTTTACAAACATACCTATACAGATTTACATACAGTGTATATAAACATATATACAAATCCAACCATGTGTTCGTCATTGATGAGGCATATGGTTTACCCATTTAATGTTACAAGAAGACACACACCCACATGCGCACACACACACACACATCAGAACATCACAAGCCTCAAAGGAAGAGTGAAACATTAAGGACATGCAATGTGAGAGTGGTCCTCCTCAATATTTAATCAAGATACATTTCAAATCTAACCCAAATGTGTAATCATGGCATGGGGATTGAATGAATTGGTGTTTAAGTGCACACATTATTAGCTGACCTGATTGTGTGTGTGTGCGTGTGTGTGTGTGTGTGTGTGTGTGCATCAGTTCCTGTGGTTCTCAGAGAACTGATTTAGACTCTCAAAGTGAAGATGTTTTTGCAAACTGAGAACGTTCGTGTTCAAGAGGCTGAGGGCTCGGTTTTATGTGTGCACGACAGTTTAAATGTACAAGGACAGAATCAGGAGTGTATTGTCTCTTTTGAATTTTTAACCAGAGTTGCATCAATAAATATGAATTACCAACAGGGCTTCTTTTGCTCGCAATGTTTAACATAGCTGGCCCATAGTAAAAGAATAGTTGTAACCGAACACACAGAAAATTGGACTTGGCATGCTCAAAAGTTGTTTGGTTTGCTTGCTTTGTGCTCAATACTTAGAGCTCCAACTAATGTTTCTATTCTTTTTTGACTAAACATGGCATTGATTATCTCTTGATTAATCATTTGGTCTTTAAAATATCAGAAAATTGTGTAAAACGTCCATCGTAATTTCCCAAAGCCCCACCTTATTTACATTGCTTGTTTTGTCCGACTAATGGTCCAAAACCAGTGGGTTTACAGTCATAGAAGACTAAGAAAACCAACTCACACTTATTCACATCATACTCACATTTTAGAGGCTGGGATTTATGTATTGTTGCTTAAAAGATTACTTAAACACTTAATTTCTCATTACTACCTATTCAAGTGACTAAGTAAAGTAAATATTTAAGTAAATCTATGTGAACTTAAATAGTTATTTGGTTGGTTTGAAACCACTGAAACTTTGTTTGTCTTTCTTTCTGTCTTGTCAGGTGTGTTAACATACCTGACAAGACAGTCCTTGCATATATCGTACATGGCTGTGGAGCATCAGCAATGCTGAAGCCTTTTACGGGAGTGAGCATTGTGGGATGAAATACTGTACGTAGGACACAAAATCAAGGGATGAGAGCTGCATATTTGTGACTTTTGACAAGCAGGCCATGGCTACGTGGGACATGTTTGTGCACGCTAGCAGAGATCAGTGACACACCACAAAGCTCTGTCTCTCTCTCTCTCTCTATCTCTCTCTCGCTATCTCTCTATCTCTCTTGCTCGCTCTCGCTCTTTCTCTCTCTCTCTCTCGCGCTCTTTCACACACACACACACACACACACACACTTACATACATACACTGCCTCCCTCTCTGGTTCTGTGTGTGTAAGTGTGTGGGTGTGTGCATGTGTGTATTATAAACCCCACTGGTGGAGTAACAGTAGACTGGCAGTATTCCCAGACTGGGTTGCATTAGACATGCACACTAGCAAAGCTCTTCAGGTCGATGTTCTGGCTCTCCAGCGCTGCAACTCTCTGGCATGACTAACCCAGAATACTTTGGAAAACAGAATCCAGATTCTGCCCAATGTTACCATAAAACAACTGGAGAAAAACTGAATCGTAGTTATTGTACTGTGAGCACTTTGTGTGTGTGTTTGCCCATCTGTCTGCCTGCATGCGTGTGTGTGTGTGTGTGCATCATCTGTGTGAGCGTGTGTGTTTAAGCAGGACACCAACATTGACTGTTCACTTATCATATTACCATCTGCATTATTTAAAGCTTCGATAAACAGTCTTATGCTGGGGAGACACACTGTAGACGCAGAGGAGGGATGAGGTGGGTTGGAGGTGTGATACATTTTATTTATAAAGACAGAAACTCTGTCTAAAACTGATACATTAACATGCAGAATATTAACAAAAAACAGACACACAGTTGGCCTCAGATCAGTGGCTGTGGGGAGACTGGGACGCATGGTGGGTTCAGGGATCGGGGGTGTGTACTGTATCCTCAGGGCTCCTGTGTTGGCTTACAGCAGGATAGGCTGGTCGTTTTCAGGTTTGTTCATTAACAGGCTTGGTGGCGCGTTGCTGCGAAGAACGGCTGGGTTATCAAAATACTGAGACAGTGAGCTCACTCACACAGCGGTGAGGTCACTTACCGGAGTGTGGCAGCCTGACCAATCATCAGTCAGCCTATTATCATGGTATGCAGTGTTGCTATGAGTAACAGAGACAAGCACTGCCTTGCGGATCCCTAATGATGGTTGATGCACTGAGATGCTACCACTTGGCTTAGTCTATTCTATTGTATTCGCCTCACTTTCCCCAGCAGCCCTGTTCTTTTGTAGACAGTCTCACATCTTTGTATCGGTCTTGCTGAAACCAAACTTGCATTTCAGGCATAAAAATTATTATAGAATTAAATTAGAAGTTTCAACATCATTTCCTCTCATTTCCTCCCTTCTGTCCTGCCATCCCTTTCCTCTTCTCCTCTTGTTTACTGTCCCCCGCAGCAGTGTTGTCTGACTCTTCCCCGTGGCAGGTGAGCGTAAACAAGCCAGAGGACTGAAACAATGTTAATTAACCAATCATTAACGAGTCAAGGCAGACCCCGGAGATCTAAGCACTTGCCCACCCACCTGCGTCTCACCATTTCACTAACTGGACTGTTAATGACTAATCAGAGGCAAGAGCGATTAGATCGCCTCCTAACGAGAAGGATTTATGATTGCACGACTCTATTATGCCTATATGGCTGAGGCCTTTACAGTGAGGAACTG
>NW_023340095.1:15832736-15837512 GCF_004916995.1 Morone saxatilis | reverse complement strand
CACTAAAAGTAAATCGTCTTAATCTAAATCTAATCCTAGTTCTGTAAAAGAACACAAGTGTAATCAGCTAAATGTGCAGACTGATATATTATTACATTATTAGATTGTTAATACTGATGAATCAATGAGTTGGAAACATTTTACTGGTCAAGATGGAGCTTGTTTCAACCAAGTCCTGTTACACACATTTGTTTTGGTTGCTTTGGACTTTTCTGTTTTGTTCGAGACCTATTTGGGCCTCGAACAGTTATTTCAGTTAAACCATTTGAGATGTTGTGGTTGGAAATGTCTTTTTGTTAGAACTGCTAATAACTCACAGACTTCTGAAATGTGCAGCCATGTCTCCTAGAAATTACATTTATATACAACTAATTTGCAAGCGCAAATATGTTTATGTTGTTAACACAATGTGGCAAGTCACAAAAATGTATCAGTAAAATATTCACTGACAACATATTTAATGTGTTTTCTGCCAGAGTATCAGATCTTGCAATACAATATCTGCTAGTAGTGAATAGAGCATTATTAAACTATGTATTGGTTATGTTTAAGCAGCACTTGAATAAGGTCAGGAAAATATCATGGTCTAGTTTGATACAGAAAGTCTACAGTGACTAGAATCATGAGACACAACGTGAGAGGTAACATTTAACCCAAACCACAAACTTTCCCTAACCTTGAGCAAAGTGCATCTGTTGCCTAAACCAAACCACAATCAGGACTCAGGATGCAAACCCGGGTCTCTGGTCCGTGCACCTCTACTTAAATGTAACACTTTATTCACTCATAAAACAAGACTAGGTTGAAACCTTGTATGTGACCTTGTATATGTGCTAAATTATGGTTGAATTATTGCATGGACAGTCACTCTATAATACGAATAACAATATTAAATGTTCATCTTCAATTTTCTGAAGTGGTCACTGTAGAATGTGTTAGTAAAGTGTACTGAAGTAGCATATCACATGACATGGTTAAGCTATGTTCAAGTCAAAAAAATGTTGCAAGAACAATGCTTTCCACTCATATCTTAAGATGTTTGATTTGAAAGAGAACTTCTAATGAAGCAGTCCTCAGATTAGTCTCCAAAACCAGCAGAATATTCTGTTCTTAGCGTGCGAGACATTTGGAAAGAGCGGCAGTCAGTGAACTGCTGTAAAAGCCCCCGAGGATGTAATTGAGGACTTGTGTTCCTATTCATTTTGAAAGAGCAACAGCCAATGGGAGAAACTCCAAGTAAACAGTTTTTTTTGGTAAGTGATCCCAAGTCAAAAAGGGACCAATGTATGATTCTGTAATCTTATCATATGTTTTTAATGGAACATAAAACTTGTAACTAAAGCTGTTAAAACATGTGGTAGTGGAATAAAAAGGAGAATATAGAACTATATATATATATAGAAGTAGAAATGGAAGAAAATGGAAATACTAAGTATTTGAGTAAATGTACTTTGTTACTTTTCACCACTGCTCGGGTCTCACAGGGGCTGGCAGAAATGGAGACATAGATGACAATAGGTGTGAGTGCGTGTACCCACCTTCAAACACCACCCAAACAGAATAACACCCTGACTCACTAAGCGTACTCTCTTCCTCTCTCCTATCTTTGTGTATGAATGCTTACCGAGAGGAAACGATAGATGCAGACATTCCACAACCCATATTCCCCCTCACTCTATCTTGTTGCCATGGGAACCAAAGCAGACGGGAGACAGGTTCATATCGGCCTCCCTCAGGTCTCCAGTCACAGTCTCCTTCTCTCTCTCTCTCTCTTGCTCTCTCTCTCTCTCTCGCTCTCTCTCTCGCTTTTCTGTTCTGTCAGAGCCTGCGCTCCTGTGTCCGGCCACTGATACTCTCTGATTAAAGGAAGTTATAATTTAATTTCTCAGCACGCCTTTTAATAGAGCAGTTTAACTAAAGCTGTGCCATCCCCAGGGCTTATAGAAGGAAAATCGGAGGAACGAAAGAGGGAGATATATGGTGAAGAGAGAGAGAGAAGAGAGAGAGAGAGAGAGGAGAGTCATGCTAATCCCAAACACCTAGCAATTCACCCTACACTAAACTCTTCCCACTCACTCTCCCATGCTAATCTGTTGCTATTTTCCTGCTTCTCTCCCCTCACTCCCCCGATGCCTCTCTGTCTTCCTCTCTCTGTTTTATGCTCGTTCCTCCGCCCTATAACTGTGCTTCTCCTCTCCCTCTCCCTCATTCCCTCCCTCCTTTCAGTGAGGCCAAACCGATGGGAGGTCTGCTTCTCTATGCACAAGCTAGCTGTATCTGGCCTATTGGATAATAGCGTTTAATTCCTCTCACTAAAATCAGCCCCCATCACTCTCCTTCTACTTCCCTCACCCGCTCCCTTCCTTCGCCACTCATTCCCGCCCCTCCTCCCCACCCGCTCTGTGGTGGTGTCTAAATACTGTCCCCTACCGTCCCTCCCCCCCATGCATCGTCTCTTCTCTCTACCCTGCCGCCCACCACCGCTCCCCCGCCCTTTTCTCCAGCTATTTCAGACCCATTAGCGGGATAAGCCCATCTTGAGACAGACGAGGGGTTTTCCTACTCTTTCAGAGAGAAGCCGGAGGACGAGGATATGGAGACTGGCGCATCCGGTGCCCCGCCTCAGCAATATCCAAACAGGGCCCGTGCATCTTATAATTATGCAGTGTCGGACATGAGCCTGAGATCAAAGATGAGCACAGACAGATCAGAGAATGGCTGGGGTGAGCGCTGGGTGTGCGTCGGGCTGGGTGTGCGTGGGGGGTGGTGGGGGGGGTACAGAGACAGAGAGAGGAGGAGAGAGGCAGAGATGGAGAGAGAGGTGAGAAAGGGAGGGAGTGAGTCCTCTCATTTCTCCTCATCTGAGCATCCTTTCCTTCACATCATCATTTCTGCTCTGCTCTCCTGCGTCACTCCCCTGACCCTAAGAAAAATCGACAGCTTAATTACCACAGCGTGCAAATCTGCATGCCTGCCCGTGCATTGATGTGTTTTTGTTCAGGATGGTGGAGAGAGGAGGCAATACATGTGCTCGCATATTTCTCTGTTTCACCCTTATTTGTGCGCGGCAGGGGGGTTGGATGGTGGGTCTACCTCTGCCACCTACCCAGCCCCTCTATCTCCTCAGTCAATTAAGATCGTGAGTAGCTGTCCCTGAAGCGGTGTAGACAGGCTAAATGAAAAGGCAGTGGATGTGAAATATGAATCATTAGAATACTGCAAGGACGGGCTGGGGGTAGAGGCAGGAGGGTTGGGGGGGGAGGGAGGGTCTGGTGGAGAGATAAGGAGAAAAGGAATGGAAGAGAAAGGGAGAGGAAGAATGAGAGAGCAGATAATAAAAGATTAACGTCACGCCTCTCAGAGTGGTGGAATTTAAAAACCCTCCAGATCAAATTATTTATCCCTGTCTATAAAGGCAGAGGAAGAGAGGGAAAGAGCGGAAGATCAGGAAAAAGAGGGCTGGTAGAGGGGAACAGAAGGGGAAAATGAGTGAGGAGAGGGGAATGGAGTAGAATGGAAGAATGGCGCCAAGACCTCTCTCACTCTCTTTGATGACGGTGGTGACAGCAAAACAAATACAGTGTGTGTGTGTGTGTGTGTGCGCGCGTTTGTGTGCTGGTTCTAAGACAGAAAACGAGGGAGAGATGGAGAGAGGGAAAGAGAGAGAGAGAGAGAGAGAGAGAGAAAGTGCAGGCAGATGTCTGCATTCACTCTGTGGGAGGCTCAAGGCTGTTTGCCGAGGACGGAGAGACAAGAGAGGGAAAAGAGAAAAAGAAAGAAAGACGGAGAGAGACAGAGAGGGTAGGATTAAATGAAACCTGTTTCCCTTTGATTCTTCACTAATTTGCACTGAGATGAAGAGCACAGAGAACAAACCACCTACGCAGCACAGCGCCACACCAAACCACACACACACATCACTTGCCTAAGTCTCAGTTCACTTGTGCACGCTGACACACACACACACACACACACACACACACACACTACATTCATCTGTAGTTCACCGCCTCGCACCCTTCTCACCAATGACATTGACATTTCTCCACATGGACTGTGTCACCCCTGCTTGACTTCAGCTCTCCTCTATTTTTAATTCTCCACTCATTCTTATGCTCTCCACTGTATTTTCCGCTATCAACCATTACATTTTTTTTTATTATTTCCTGAAGTGAGAACCATTTATACCGCCAAGAATACCAGCAGACCGTGTTGCTCAGATACGCATTGCCTAAACAACTGCACGCACACATGCACGCGCAGGCGCAAAGTCCTTCCTCATTAGCCCTGATTCCCCCTGAGTGACATCTTTAACAAAAGGATGCAGCCTCTGCCGCCATGGCAACAGCCTCCTCCATCTCTATGCGGTGCTTCAGACTGTTTACATGATGGGATCTCACTCTCTTCTTCCCTCTCACTCCATCGCTCGCTCGATCAGCTTCCTGCACTCTATCACTCCTCTCTTTATCTTTTTTCTCCTTTTTTTCCTGTTTCTCACTCACTATTTGTCTCTCTCTTGTCACAATTCCCCTATACTCCTGTCTCAAGCTCCCTTTTCTTCTTCTGGCTCCTCTCGCCTTGCTGCCTTGCTGCCAGTGTTATCTTTACTAGGCTAAGTTTTTTCTTTTCCAAACCCTTAAGGACATACAGTAGAGACCACCTGCTTGCCAATCAGAAAATGATATAGGTCTAAGAGAGAGAGAGAGGGGCAAAAAAAGAGAGAAAAGAGAGTGACACAGATGAGTGTGTGCATGTGATTGAGTGTGTGTGTGTGTG
>NW_023340095.1:15806082-15832636 GCF_004916995.1 Morone saxatilis | reverse complement strand
ATAACCAATGATCTCACTCGTTGCCTGTGCATACAAATGCTATAGAATATATACAGGAGGGCACCACCATCTAAACAAACAGCGATGTGGTCGATTCCACGGCAGATTAAAGATTAAAATCTACATCAAGCAACTTGGGTTGCGTCAATCTGTAAAAAGCATTTTATGAAGAAAAAAGTGAGTTCACACTACAACATACTTAATGACTATGCGAGCATTTGTTATTATCCCACAATATATCACGTTGCTTTGTACACTATGGTAAATACTGATTTGTATTTATTCATGAATCACAGACCTATCTTGGGGCTGGGACTATTTTGTCTGATCTACACGAGGAGGGAGAGCTAAACAATGGGAAAAGACGCAAGCGCTATTAAGGGGGATAGATTTAACCCTCTAGATACCCCCACCCCCCTCATATTTAATGAGTTTACTCTTCATCTTACTCGGCTCTCCTTCTTAGATGCTCTTTTTACGACAAGGCCAATCAAATCTCCCCCCTAATCAACGCTTCTCTGTCAATTCGAGTCGCACGTTTTCCCACGATCATTCTGGATCTTCCGTGCGGATTATCAACATGTTGGTTTATGCATACTTTGGATTGTTTATCTCATTATTCCTTTTTTTTGTTAACACTGGCATTTTTCCCTGAATAGCTTTCTCCACTTCCCCCAGTGCTTAGTTTTATGTAATATAATGAGAACGGGAAAAATATTTCGCGAGACACAACTTTTTCCCCATCATATATATGTTTTTTGACTCGCAGTTTATATTACAGCTATAATCTTTTGTAGGGGAGGTCAGTGGTGACAGTTAGGAGAGTTATCGCGGAATATAAGTATTCATTGGCATGAAGCTGTGTATTCAAAGTCACGGTTACACACTAGTCCTTTAATGTATTCAGCAGCCTTAATTTCCACAGTTTGTGTGTTGGTGTGAACTCTATGTTGGTGTGAACTCTTCATTCCACACCTCAATATGCCTTCCTTGTCTCCTAATACTATTAATTGCTTCTACCTTTCATTGCTGTGTATTTCCTATCCCAGTCTGTTGTAGTGGCCAAATGTCCGCCAGAGGGATCAGGAGTTTCATTTTAACCTAATTGAACACAAGTCTGTATTTCATCTCGTCCAGCTGCACGTGATAATAAGAAGACCTCAATTTTAGCTGCAGATGAGTCAGTAAGAAAGGATGCAAAGATGTGTGATTCATGCGCTCTTCCTCATTCTTCCTGGATCATGACCTCCCCAGACAAAACTCCTCATCCTCCTCCCGCCTGGATAAACGCAGCATTCAGAAATGCATAACCCACTGCAGATGCATCCAACAATCCGGCGTCTATTCACCACCACTGTATTTGTGTATGCAGTAGAACAATGTCATACAGTTAATATTTTGTATGGAAATGTTTTCTCTCCTAGGATTACATGTAACAATTACTTTGTTTCTCTAAATGTGCTAATTATTTTCTAAATTCATTTTTCTAAAATTAAAGAAAAAATTCCTAAAGCCTCAAACTCCTTGTTATTGCAGTAAAATATATATATATATTAAATTTAATATTACAGGAAACAAAAAAGAAAATACTCAAATTCTTTTACAATTAATCAATGTAAATAGCTGATTAATAGTAGTTAACTGATTGTTTCAGCAGTCATCCTCAAACTCAACTCAAAACATAACTCACCCAACACTATATAATTGTGTCTCTTTCAGTTACAGTGTACAGTATATATAAAACCTCTTAATCAAAGCAAGAATAACAAGATATAAAAAGCAAAAATTTATTCAGTCTTTTAACAGATAGCAAGAGACAGCTCATTTATTTCTAAAATCAATTTGTGAAACATAAACATCTCTTCATGTGAACACATTGCATTGACTCAGTAGGAGGGGAATTTGAAGTAGAACAAGACTACGAGTGTCTTGGATTAAAGTGGAAGAAGAGATCAATAAAACATCTGTAATGACACAGTTGTGTTGATTAATATTGAGAAATTCACATTAAAAACCAGACACGTTTCCCTTTTTAAAATTGGCAGCCTTAGAAAAGACAGTGGACTACAAACAGCCTGCAAATACACATGCAGTGGTGTCACCATAAAAGCCCACGGTCAAATCCCAACTCATGGGCTATGAGAGACGAGCAGATCAATACGAAAGGAGGGGCAAACTAGTCAAGTTAGCACACCAAAGGACAAAGACCCACTGAAACACCCAAAAAGGACAGCCTCACTCCTAAGACTCCCTCTAACTTCAAGTATTCCCTCAAGCACTCGCATCACTTCAAGTATTCCCTCCGTGGAAACCTTCAATTTCATTACCACTTCTTAGGTTTACAACATAAGCCATGATATAAGTGCACTCAAAATTCATCTATACATAGAAAAATAATGATAACAATAAGTAGCAGTAATAGTTATAACAATCACTTTACATTTCATTTTATACACAACCGTGACGTTAAATCACTTTATACCGTGGCATCACATTCCCCGCCCCCTGAGTGTAATGTTCAAGTTTAACCTTCTGTAGCTACGGAAAAGCAAACAGGACCAGCAACCTTGGTTTGGTTATTTAAATAACATTAGCAATCATTGACAACAGCAATGATTAGAAATAGAGTAATTATGTCTTTTCCACAGACCGTTGTGCTTGTGTGTGACAGATGCATTATGTACAAGCTGCTGATCGATCATGTGCCTCTGGCTTCAGTCTGTTCGCTGGTGTCAGACACTGACAGCCTTCCTCCTGGAAAATAAACACCAGTGTTAAGGAACAGAATTGGAACTCCAAAGAAAATCAATGGGGATGTTGATCACAATGCACAGTGGTGTATTGACAGCTTCTGCAACAAGTCTGAAGAGTGACAGAAGAATCATCTGCACGCCCCCAACACATGAGGCTTCACTTGCACACAGCGTCGCATGAGATAACAGATGTGCAAACCAAGAATGAAGCATCTCAGCTATTCGGTTAAGTGTAGCTCAGCCTCGAAAGGTGTCACTTTCACCCACCTCAGTCTCGCTGCTTGAACGGGCCCTCCAGCTGCCTCAGGAACCGGCAACAATGCAGCTCCGGCATTTGTACAACTTGGGGTCATGGGTGCGGATGTGGTTCCGTACATTCCTCAGACGAAAGAACGTCTTGCTGCAGAGCTACACAGCAGAGAGGGTAAGACAAAGGGTTAACGGCACAGGAATGAACAGAAGAGGACATCGGAGAAGCTTTGCGAGTGACCCCAACCCTACAAATGAGACAGTAGGGATGTCACAATACCAGAACATTTGTAGTCATTACAAATAGCAGTGAAATTACATGATACTCTGTACAGATTTGATACAACAGTAAAAATGTTTGCCATGGATCCCCATTTAATATTGAGTGTATCTATTGATAGAGTCCTGATCCAATACTCTGCACTGCATTAAGAAAAAAATGCCTGCATCCAAGTTGTTCCTTAATGTTTTTTTATACTTCACTAAATAACAAGCTATGCTATAAAATAGCTTAACAAACCCGCTCTGTAATCTTAGTGTCCTGCAGTGTGTTACTTCAGCCTGAATGAACTGTATTGTGCTGAGCGTTTATTTTCCTCGTCTGTGCATCTTTTGTGCAGATTAGATTATTATATTACTCTTATTGGCCTTTGTCGCACTTGCAGTGGCGTGTTCTCCACTGCTGCTGCCCCCCCCACCCCGCGGTGGTGTTTCACCGTGGGTGGGGTTGAACTTCTGCACACACGCACGCAGCACAGCCGAGCGGAGAGACAGACAGTGGAGAGAGTGGACAACGAGTTGTACTGGGCACGAGAGCTGTGTGAGTACAAACACTTGTGCAGTTGTGACATTGAACAGTACTGTCATGTCTTAAGACTACTTGGTACCGAAGTATTGGTTCTCGTGACATCCCTATGAGACGCCATAGCAACGGAGGAGGAAATATGATTTCACAGCTGACAAAAATTGTCTTTCCATAACACTTTGTTGTCTATGCAGTAGAAAGACACAAATTAAGAATGCCGTTTGCTCATAAAGGTAGAAAACCTAAAATACATTTTCAAGCAGGAAAAAATGGGCAGTCTGGTCACAAACTTTCTTGTATTACAGCTAAACAGAACACTGAAATATGTTTCTGAAAACATTTGAGGCAAGAAAGACTAGTTACAGAATCTTTATACATTTGTATATTTGTATTCAACAACGCCTCGTTTGACAGTTTGAGCTGAGTTTTTTGAGCCACTCCTCTTTCATTCAGACTGTCTGAGGAGGCGGGCATGTAAAAACGCAGAAGTACAACCGGTAGTTTGAACAACAGACCTGGAACGGGCAAAAGTCTGCCACATGTTGCGGAAATAAGCGGGGAGCTCTGGGTGCAGCTAACAGGCTCATTTGCATATACTACCCACATTGTAATAATACAAAACAGGTTCCAAGTCTCCCTTTAAAAAGGAATAGTTTGACATTTTGAGAGCATGTCTTTCTTGACGAGACTTAGGTGAGAAGATCAATGACCATCTGAAGTTTGTGCGACAAATATGAAGCTACTGCCAGTGGCTGGTTAGCTTTGCTTAGTTTAAAGGCTGGAGACAGAGTTAGTGCATTTCTGTCCAAAAGAATTCAAATACCAGTTGTCTTGTTGGCTTAATCTGTACAGAGTATAACAAAGTACAATATATCCAAGCATAAAGTGGCATTAAATGGAAAAACCCAAAGTACTTCATAATGGTAACTCATATTCATTACTTTTCACTACTGCACCACAGTGCCTAGACCATAAGTTGGCCACCATGTGCCACAGTTAGAAAAGTCTGCTCCTTTTTTTACAACCATTTGTGTTTTTCACTACACAATTGTATTTCACTCTAAATCACAGAGTTTACTGCCTAGTGGGAATAAAATGTGCAGTGTTTTGGTGCTCCGGCTCATCATTTTCTATCCCTTAGAGTCATGTGGTTCTGGATTGTTAAAGTTTAGGAAAGCCAGGGCTTACCAGACATGGCCAGTGCTTGCCCTCGATGTGCCTGAGGCGATGCATGATTAGAGCATCACAGTCCTTGTAGGAGGCTGGGCACTGAAGACAGGCATGGGCCGCCTTTGGGACTTTGGGAGCTTGACTGCGAGGCCCTCGGAGCTGCTTTAGCCTTGCACGTCGTACAGCATCCTGCATGACACAGCTCCTGGTGCTCAGAGGGCGTCGGACTTGCTGCTGGAGATGCAGGAAAAAGACAGAGAGGGAACAGGTAAAGATGAGTTTAATGGATATACATGCAAAATCAAATGATTAGATGAAAAGGAAAGTAAGAAGTACAGATTATACTACAGTGATTTTTTCTACAGTGTTGCTCCTTTACTGCATTTCTCCTGTATGGTTTACTATGTTCCCTAAAGAAATCACTACCCTCTCATTCATTTACCTTTGGCACGGTCTTTGGGGCCTTTGAACCTGCAGATTTGGCCAGGTGAAGGGTGTTGTTTCGGGAGTTTGACCGTAGTCTCTGAACCTTGCTTTGGCTCACGCTCCTCTCCTCCCTCTCCCTCTTCACCACAGGCAGGGTGGGGGTCCCTCTGGCTCTCAGTGCCCTGTGGGGGGACTCCTCCGTTCCAAATTTCTCCCCAACTTGTGACACGGAGCGCGTTAAGCAGATATCCACGCTCTCCTCCTCTTTCTTCAGCGCCGCCATCGCACCCCCTGCTGGCCGACAAAAGCTGAACAGAAAGCCTGAGTCCAGTAATTTGATGGGGGGCTTGCTCTGGCGCTTGCCCAGGTCTGGTGAGGGAGGATCAGAGAAATGTCCGACTGGCACGGGTTCTGCTGGCTCCTCCTTGATGACTTTGTACAGAGGGTGGTTGTAGATGGACGGAGGAGGTGCCTGCTCCGAGAACTGGAGCCCACCAGGTTCATTAACCTTCACTTTCGGTTTAGTGTCCATGACCCCCCTGAGCCCCTGGGTTCCCACCTTCCTCCCCTCCTCTCTGGGCTTACACTTTGTCTTCTCCAGCTCTCTTGTGGAGCCCCGCCTGAGCTTGCCCTTTGTTGCTGGTCGGCTGCTGTTGTAACGCAGCGCTTTGACCGTTTCTATGGTGGCTTTGTTTCTGGTCTGTGTCCACTCCGAGGGGGGGGGATTGTGGGGGGTGTGGCCGTGGTGATTGTTTGATGGAAGAGGGAGACCTGAGATAGAGTATTCAGCTGGTTCTGATTTGATCCGGACTTTGTTTCTCATCAGAGACTTGTTGGTGTTGTGTCGTAGAGCCTGCGGGACAGGATGGTGGGCACTGTCGCCCTTCCTCACTGACCGCCTCAGTTCCCTCCCCCCGAAGGATGGTGCAAACATGTCTGGTAACACACCTTTACTTCGCATGCTCCTGTCACTTGGAGGGACGTGCCGCGGGACGTTCTTTGGCCTCTTGGTTTTCATCTGCTCCTTGCTGACGGGACCCACAGGCTTGGTCTTTACCGACTTGTTGAGGAGTCGAGTGTTAACAGGGTTACAGAGGGGAAGTGACAGTGTCACTTTAGCGAATGGTAGCCCTGGAGAAGTGGAACGTGGTTTCCGCCGCTTGGTCAAGGAATAGTTGTTGGCCTTCAGCTTCCTCAGTCGTTTCTTTTGTCTCCAGCCGATCAAATCTTCTGGTCTGGGGAGGAGGGCGGTCCTCTGTAACCCAAGAACATTCATCAGCTTGTACTTCTCCTGTGCTCTCGCATAATCTTCCTCATCCTCTCCAACTTCCTCTACTTCCAGCTTCACTCTCACAGGGCTACACACAGCGCTAGGCCTCAATCTGGAGTTGCACGAGAGCCGGGGGACAGAGTGAGGTTTTTTGTTCCTCCGAGGGGTCTCTAGCTTGGGAAGAAATCTCTGAACCTCCTTGGCAGCACCAGGAGTGGAGCGGAGAAGACGGGTGTTTGATGGCGATATGGGCGGGTAATTCTGTGACTGTGGGGTAGCTATGGCGTGTCGAGGTGCAGTAGCTTTCTTTGAAGAGGGAGATTTGAAGTCCATGAGCTTCATCCTGTGCGAGGGACTCAGAGGGAGGCCGTTATGGCCTTGGGGTTTCGGCGTCCTGCGCAAATTGCGTCTTGGACTTCCTTCTAAAGACTCATCTGACGTATCCAGCGTTACACTGAAGCTGTTGGTTATGCTGTGCTCTAATCCTAAAACCCTTTTCCTTTTAACTTCCCTCCGCTGGCAGTGGCGCTCATGACATGCACCTGCACAAGCTGAGGTAAAGCCCTTGCCAGGATAGAGTCGCTGTTCCTGCTCTTTCATGAGAGCCGAGCAGGCTTCCACTGCAGGCCACATGCCCAGGTGACGGGCCATGGCGATGACTTCAGGTAGGTCCTCCTGGCGAACACACAGCGTGGAGGAGTAGGAGAAATCCAGCAGAGACAGAAGGCTGTCCTCACTGAAACCTGAGGGGGACAAAAAAATAAGAGCCTTTAATTAGATATGCTGAACCCTGGTCAATCAGTGAGTGAGATGCGTGAGATGAAAGTGACTCAGTGTGAACAGAGGATCAGAGAGACAGCAGGGTATAAACATGACGGTGGAGACAGGAGACAATATAACAACTGCTTTAATCAGGGCCACTTCTGCTCCAATCTGACGACACACATCAAAGACGTAAGTAAATGAGAAGACAGACTATGGCTGTGTCCCAATTCAGGGTCTGGATCCTTCAACTCCGGATTTCTTGACCAAATACGGCACGACAAACTGATAAGGCCGACCAGTTTCAAAAGGACTTTGAAATGCAACCTCCTTTTGGCTGAATGACCAGCGGGTCGTTTGCAGCTCTCAGTTTCCTAAAAACCTGGTGGGTGTTTGAATGATTATGAGAAATTAACCTTGTAAACTCAAGCGAGGAATTGTCATGTGACTTCAGTCATCAGTCACTGGTGAATAAACTACTAGACCAATGGGAGAGAGCTAAATAATTATCCCCTCTGTTTGTTCTTGCCTGGACATGTTAATCAAAAGGACAATACAGAAACACTGATGTTGATATTTAAATGTATCATTAACTAGAGTTAGTCCATGAGCTGATTAAATAAATGATTTTGATAATCAAATAGTTGTTTCAATCATTATTTAAGCAAAATGCCAAACATTCGCTGGTACCAACTTCTCAAACGTAAGGGTGTCCCACGTAGTCATAGAAATATCTTCGCATTTGGACTGTAAAGTTAAGTAATTTGAGTATTATAATGGCCATTTTTTTTATATTTCATTTTACAGAGTCAACAATCAAATATTCTGGAGATTAACTGATGATGAAAGTCCACGTTCAAACCCCAATTTCATTTCTTGCCAACTGCTTTATGGACTATCGATTACTGAAAGTTGCAAACAATTTTGGAAGCAGCCAACCCAACTGGCACTTTAATCCTCAGTTGCAGTCCTATTAATAACTAGGTACACTTAAAGAAGAGCACTTTAATGCCCAAATGCTTCATTTTGTTGCCTCTGAAGCTCCACTGACTCATCTGGGGACATGGTGCAGGCTCAATCAGGTCTTTATGTCCAGATCCAGCCCCTAAACTGGCACAGAGCTAAAGCAGTGATGTTTTCTAGTGTCACTTTGGCCTCCAGTCATCTGTTCTTACCAGTGAGATCTATGTCTGCTTTCATGCTCGAGTCCATTTCTGTGAAAATTTCCTGGAAGTGATCGCTGACGGCCGCCAGAACAGCTCTGTGGGCCAAGTAGGGTCGCCCGTTTGTGCGCAGGGTAATGTCACAGAACAGCCCCGCCTCCCGCTGACTCCTCAGCTTGCTCAGCATGTCAGCGCTGTGCGACTCCATCGTCTTTGTGACACATTCCCTTCCGCCCAGCTCCTGAGAGGAGAAGACAGGAAGACGGAAGCAGATAGAGAGGCATCGTTATAGGAACGCGTCGTGTGAGAAAGCGCATAAAAAGTGTGAGAGCGGGATTAAGTGAGAACGAGAGCGAGAAAGTGATAATTAAAATGTGCAAGGAGGAGAAAGACGAGGAACGGATAAAAACAAAGAGGGGGCTGAAGGTTTGAGGAAAATTACCTCGGGGTTGTTTTACTTATCGGATTACAACTCCCTCTTTGACTCTGGGCTGCGACTTACCTCTGGTTTCTTGGTGCGCCGACACTCTAGACAGCCCAGGACCAAATCTCTGATCTGGAAGTACATCCCTGTGAAGAAAACATTAATGCGAACATCAGATTACATATGCCAAAGAAGACACATATTCATTTGTGGTACAACTTCAAAGACTCATTGACCTGTGTCATCTCACAGACCAGGAGCATAGTGAACAGCTGTCCTTCATGTTTGGGTAAGTTTGATCTCTGATTGAGTCAATCATCAGTAAATAAATAAAACCCTCCAATTAAAAACAGGCAAGGTAACCAGTAAGAAGACAGAAGTTAGCTGACAGAGTCCAGATGTTCCTACCTTCCCACCAGTAGTTTTCAGCCACGCATTTGTAGGTCTCCTCCAGGGAGAGATGGCGCTGACCAGGCCGCCGCCGGTGAAAGGTGGAGATGGCCTCATGTCTCCGGTCCTCGTCCAGAACCTCCCGGTAGTTGATGAAGCCCCTCTCCAGCTTCTTGCGGTACAGCATCCCGTCGATCATCTCAAAGTTGGGCGCCCACCGTGCCGAGGGTCCACACCCTTTGGAGACCCCGGCTGACTCCATCCCTCCGGCTCCCTCTCGGTCTCCATCCGACCCGGGTTTGGACGGACAAAACGTCTCTGCGTCCGCGTAATGAGCGCTGGTGTGGGTGCAGTCGCCGGCCATTTTAACCGGTTTTATATTCTGGTGTGAAAAGTAACTTTGTCCAGGCTGAGAGGGACCACAGCTTCTTCCTCTTTGAAGTAAGAAACAACAACAACAACAACAACTCTCTGTAGCTCCGGCCGGCTCGCTCACCCTTTGCGCTTTTCCCGGCGGAGAGCTGCGAGCCAAACTTTACCCACCGACCTGAAACGAAGTCCACGTGGATACGGTGACAGCAAACAGACCACCGACCTAACAATAAGTCCCAACACACACACACACAGACACACTCTCTCTCTCTCTCTAGACAGCCTGCTAACAGACCGGCGGACCCCGGTGGACGGCTACAAAGCCACACAGCTACAACGATCCGTACCGTCTCTCATTGTGGCTTATACAGAAACCTAGTCTTTCCTGGGGATACAGAAGAAAGTCACCATCAGATGGGAGTCCGCAGCATTTCACTGGAGGCTTTGTACCCTAGCTGTCAGTGAGGGCATCATCACTTCTCTCTGTCCGAACAGTCACCGCTAACATCCCTAAAATATCAACATAGTTGCACTTTCTGTTCGGGGAAAACATTCGGTCATATTTCTGTTTTCTTTTTTTTGTTTTTTTTGTTTGTAACGCTAAACATGCACACGAAATGTTCTTGACTTCTCCATCCAAGTGTGGATAATAAATGCAGCCAGGAGGAGTATCGCGCCAACAAAACGCCGAGCCAAGTGATGTAAAGTCGCCACTTTCACGGCGACCGCGTAAACAGGCTTCACCGCTAACCGCTCACCAACCGACCGTCGTCCATCTATCTCAGGGTCCGGGAGTGGCCTCCGGGGCTGGGGGACGGCGGACAGCCTCGCCGCTGGCGTTAACTTGAGATTTCTTTTCGCCAACTCGAGTCGGAAGCAACATGATGACGCAGCTATCAGCTCAGCATCGCCACTTCAACGACCTAAAAGCGAGGTTGCCTCCGCTAACAGCCCGAAATGTTACAAATCACCGCCGGGTCCCCTCAAAAGCGACCCAACAAGCTCCGGTTAGACACCCGACATAGTTCATTCCTCTCTCGCTGCCGCAAATCCAGTCTGGCGGCCAAATAGTCCAATTTTTTAAACTCGTAACCTTCTGTTTGTTGCTAATCAGCAGCCTAACTGAGCCTAGCGTTCCCCCGCCTTCAGACAAAGGCCATTAGCAGAAGCTTTAAAGAGCCTCTGCACGACGAAATGTGATTGGCCGATGGAGCTGTCACTCAAGTTAGTTTTTCTGCCATTCTAGCAAGGTAGGTTGCTCGCTACACGACGCCAGCATACTAGTATTTGCTTCACTTGCTGCCCAGTCAAGTTAAACATGATACACCTTTCTTACAAAATAAAGGATGTGAACGTTGTCGAGGTTTTTATCCTCTGAAAAAAATGACCTGACATTATTTAGGTAGAACAAATACTATCACATGATTTTAGACTTTAAAATGTTAGCTGTCACTATCATGTTAATGTCTGTTACAAATATTGTAATACAGTATTTCAGTAATACAATTGTTTTGGGTCCAATTTTGCAAAAGAATTTCAAACCTCAAATCTCAAAACACCAAATGCAACCCTACGAATTTTAGCCTCATAACCTCACACAGAACAGAAAATGAAAACATCTGTATCAAATACACCACCCAGTAGCTCAACATCACAACATTGTACGTTCATTACTGAATTAATTCATATTTAATCCTTGTTGCATTAAAACAAGTTATTATAGAATACTGCTGTCAAACAGTAGATAATTGTCATTAAAACAAAGAAATGGTAAATTTCCTCAAGATTATACGAGAAGAAATCAGCAATTTGTGCAGTGTTTGTAAATACAGATCGGGTATAGATGTGTATGACTTTACACCACAGTAAATCCTACATTCATACAAAACAAAATGAGGACTGTGATGGTCAAATGTTTTGCTGTTTTGGTTTTAATTTAAAGACACTAAACCTTACAGTTTTCTGGTAAAATGCAGCGAACAAAAATCTAAGGATATAATATTAAAACACAATTTACACCACAGAACAAACCAATATTCCTCTTTTTCTTTCCAGCATTGCCACAGCGGTGAACTCCATTAGCAATTATTATGGCAATATTAAAATAATGAGATATGCTTGCAAACACATGCTGCACAATCTGTACATTTAATTATAAGCACTGAAACTTATATGAAAGGTGTGTGTTAAGATTTAGTTTTACTCTTTGTATGTTAGGTCGGCATTTTGTGTTTCAAGGTAAGAATTTACCAACTCTTGTTGGTTCTTTGTATTAAAAGGTTTGCAGAGTGAAACCTGCGGCAAATCAATCGTACAATACTTTAATTACACTCAGGGCCACCATTGAAGACACAGGACACATCCTCTGTATTTGGAGGATTTATCAGCCTTGGAGTATTAAAACATACACGTGCTGGATGATGCCTGTATTTCAATTCAATTCAATTTTATTGTATAGCGCATTCATAACAGAAGTAATCTCAGGACACTTTTAGACCAAACTCCTTATAACATTATTTACAGAGACCCAACAGTACCAGTATTTAAGTGTCATTATGTTTAAATTTAAATTTTCTTCTGTGACAATTGAAAGTGAAGTATTCATTGTTTCTCTACCAGCATGGAGAACATTTAGATGACGTAGAGAATTAAAATCTATAGAAAATATAACAGTTACATGTAACATATAACTGGAAACCGCAAATAAGAAAAATTAGACTTGTTTTTCCTTTGCAGTCAAAAACTTCTGACCTGAGGATTTTTTAAATCCTGGCTAGACCTGAATTCATGGAGACAAACATGCATGTCTACTAGCAAACTTTGCATCATTAATTCTACATTTCTGTATCCCTTTAAAGATGTCTCAGGAGGTATAAGGCTGCGAATCCATTCAGCTTTAACACAAAGACAGCCTATGAATGATCATTTTCCAAATAGAAAATAACCTTTTACATAACTGCCAGCTGCTTGTTGTTAAGGAAGCATGAATCATTCCACAGCCCTTTTCTGCAAACCGCTTAAACATGCCACATATATGAAACATCCTTTATTAGAAAATGAGAAAATGACTCTTAAATGCTTGACAATGTTGAGTTTTTCCACTCAAGTTGTTTGTCAACAGTCTTAAGATTAAGACTGTATTCAAAGGCCTCACAAGGAAATAAAACCTGAATCGCTTTTCTTTTTTCTTTCTCAGGCTTTCAAGGGCAATTTGTTTTACAATCACATATTAGTGAAGAGATGACAGAACTTTCATTTTTTTACAGCAGCACTTAAGCATCTGAATGTAAAAAAAAAATCAAATATAATACAATTACCTCAATACTGTATAATACAAAACACACACGACTAAAAAAAAAAAAAAGGTTAATTCAAGCACACTTACTGCAATGCAGTTTGTTGTATAAGTGAGTACATTATCTGAGGTTTAAGCTTCATCTAGTAACATCAAGTACAGACAATATCAGCCCCTAATACAATGCTATTGCACTGTTACATCCACGGGGAGCCTCAGTGGTTTTGTACTGAGGCTTCTTTAAAGGACCAGTGTGTAAGATTCACTGGCAGTGAAGATGAAGATGGCAACTTCTTCCCCTTCAAAGCGTGTAGGAGGAACTATGATGGCTGCAAAAAATGTCCCTATGTAGCACCAGTGTCTGTCCGTTCCGCTACGGCTACTGTAGAAACATGCTGGTTCAACATGGCAACCTCCATGGTTTCAGGTGATTATACACTAATCAAAACCTAGTTATCTTTAATATATTCCATTTTTGCCAATAGATCCTCTTAAATGTTACACACTGGCCCTTTAACCTTCATCCTCTGCTATATGTACTCTTTTCTGATATTCCAGTAAACACTAAGCCTGGGTGACACTGGTGTTTGCTGGGGGTTCGCTGGTCTTGGGCCGTTTGGACTCTGGAGGCTGGCACACTGGATCGGTGGGAGGAGAAGGACGCTCTGGAGAAATAGAAATGAAAACAAATCAGTGACAGAAGGGTTACACATTATAGCCTGTTTCTGTGTAGACTATGGTCCTCTGCTGTGATGTAGAAACCGTATGTAACTATAGTTATTTATTAATTTGAGATCTGTGAACATGGCAGTGAAAGTTAAAAAGAAGTTCGACTGAGCAAGAAACATGAGCAGTTCAAATGATCATACAAGCTTTAAAAGGTTATATATACAAAATTCACTTGCCACTGGATGTTGTACTAGAGCATCAGCATCTAGACCAAATCAATGCGATGGAATAAAAACTCACCAAAACCATCTTTGTTAGTCTTTCTAACAATCACCAATGCTGCTTTTGTCAAAATAAACCCCTTAATTCACCGAGTTAGATGAGAAAATATCAGGAAAAAGGGCTGCAATGGCTGCAACATGAGCCAATGTTGGAGACCAATACGCCCGTCAAAGCCACTAGAAGTGATCCCTACAGATATAGACCTTCTGTTTAACCAGGAAAAGCTGCAGTATCACAATTGCTCGCCACCAGACTCAATAAAAAAACATCCCAACTTCATTCAAAGTGGACAAACAAAATAAAACTCACTAAAACTGTCTTTGTTAGTCTTTCTACTGTCACCAACTCTGGTTTGTTCAAAATAAAACCTTAATTCACTGACGTAGATGAGAAAAACAGCAGATTCAGTCACTCAGCTTATTCTCAGCTCGGGACAACATTTCTGCACGATATCTCTACATGGCAAATACCTTACAAAGTTTACAGACCCACACCCTGGCCTTTGGCCTGCCGGGCTTGCCATAGCACACACACAATGAAGGATTATTACTGTTTTGAGTGTGCTAACTTCCGTTTTACCTCTAAACAACGTGGTTCGGGCTATCAGGCTATGCTATTAGTTTATTTACAACTTGTCTGATCCTCTCATTGCTTGTGTTTCTTGCTCCATTGGACTTTAGTGTAACAATGTCACAGTGTTCTTAGGTTTCAGCACAAGTTTACTACAAGTTTATCATACCCACTGGAAATGATGGTGAAAACTATAAAAAATAAGCCCCAAAATGTAAATGGTAAAATCGTTTGAGTTTTTACATGCTTGCTTTTTTTTTTTGCCAAACTATAAAAAACAATACATACAGCAGATGTCAATTAAGTGTCTGGATTTATAATAATATTGTATATCGAGGCACAACAAGAGCACAGTTTCTTTATAAATACACTGATCACAACTAAGGATGCACCAGTCCGGTTGTGGCCTGACTGAATGGACCGGGACATGACAGTTCATTACAAAGTTTGTTTCTTCTTACAGTTACTTATCTTTTAGCGCAATGGCAACCCCTGGCCTCATGTTACCTTACATAAGAATGCCTCCAAGGAGTTTAATGCAGTGAAGAATACAGATTTAAAATTTGGGAAAAAGTGTATAATCGGATACTCTTATTCTACTCGATATCAGGTGAGAAAAGTTGGATTGATTCATCGCTAATCATAACAGACTGCGGGACTGAGGCTGCCAATGAAGGCAGCATCGTACATGATTTTCAATCATTAAACTTCTGTTGTGAAATTTGCAGCCAAAGTGGTTGCTCTCACTAACCATGTTTGGCCTTCTCGGTGGAGGAGGGAGTGCGGAACAGTGAACTAACAGCTGGAACTCTTGATGCAACGGGAGTCAAAGATACTCTCCTGTAAACAAATAGATAAAGCATGAATGGTAGAGACCGACAGAAAACACACAGGCATATAATAGGACAATAACTGGACTCTTCTACTTCATTTATCCCGTTTTTCTTCTCTGGATTCAGTTGTTGCATACTAGTAAAACTAGTCAAGACTAGCCAAGGCAAACGTTCCAAGTTACAGATATGAGGCAAAAACAAAAGCTTGTGCAGACCTGCCATTGTCTACACACAGTCTGTCAGAGTGATTATTATTTTATTGTCAGTGGGGGGTCCAACGAATCCCTCATACCAGACAGGGCTTTGTTCTCACTGCCAGTACTAAGCACATGCACACCGACAAAAACATCCCATTACAGCTATTTATATTTGTCCTGAATTTATAGAAAAACATAAAAAAAAAAAAAACTCCCTTTACACATTTTAAATAACTCTTCTTACTTTTTAGTATTCATCTCTGTAAACTGCATCTTTAAATATAACCAGCTTAGTTACTTTAATCATTAGTGGGGGAGGGAGGTGGATGCAGTATGCTCTGTGTAGTTACTTCCTCAGTCTGACTCACAACTTATTTGAATAGTTATTTCCATAAATTACCATGTATACGCTTGTGTGAGGCAGCACATGCTTTCTTCACACTGCCTAAAGTACATGCAAACACTGTTTTAAATACCCGTAATGAAAGAGAGCGTTTAAATTACATTAATCTTGCTGCACGATTACTAACTAAAGTTTCACAGCGGCCCCGTTATGACCCCCAGTGATGGTTTCAATATACTGGCTTCCTGACACATTTAGGATTAAATTCAAAACCCTTCTGGCTACTTTTGAGGTGTTATACAATTTGGCTCCACCATAGACAAAGTTTAAGACTATTAATGACTACGCTTTTGTTGCCCTAGTTATATTATTATATTGTGGAAGTCTTCCTCTGGGGTCAGATCAGAAAACTGATCTAACTATTTAAATAGCTATTCAGATGCTTCTATCAGATTTTTTGCTGTGAAGCACTTTGTAACCCTGATTTTGAAAAGTGCTATACAGTTTAACGTCAATTACATAACATAAAATCACACAAATAACAAGTGATTGGCAGTGTGGACACTTCTGCACAGGGGTCAGTAACTAAGAGACACAAAAGTGTTCACATCATCTATCTGAATATTGCCATAACAAAGAAAAACTAATTCAAAGTTTCTAAAATATTATACAATTATTAACCAACAATGTAATAATCATTATCATTAACTCTCGCCTCTCCTTATATGCACTGAAATACCTACATGCCAACAATCAAAGCTTTGCTGTGCCTTTATACAGAGCTTCACACTTTAATAATAAAGTAACTCACGCTTTGCCCTTTACTCACTCTGACAGAATAAAACATGACGACTGGATATGCATTTACCTTGGGGTGGGCCCCTTCGGGGTGGTTGTACCCTTAGGGGTAGTGGGCCCTGGAGTATTTGCACTGTTGTGGACTTTTGGGGTGGAGGGAGTGAGGGGGGTGATGCGTGGCTGGGTTGTGGAGGAGTTGGTAGGGGTGAGAGGGGCAACACATGGTTGGGGAGTAGAGGGTGCACTTGTGCTTGCTGATGTTGGGGTCTGAGGGGCTGAAGGAGCTGTGGCTTTAGGGGTGGAGGGCTTTCCCCAGCCCTCCAGGGTATTGAGGGTGATCCTACGGGGCTGAGGTTTAGACTTGGCACTGGGGGTGCTCTTCTTCTCCTCTGGGGGGGTGACAGAGGGGGCATCTTTACCAAGGCTGGTTTGGGGTGTGGGAGTTGGGGCTGAGCTTGGTAGCTGGGTCACAGGAGATGAGGTCCTGGCCGATTTCTTGCCCTTTTTCTCAACACCACTGTTTGGGGCAAAGACCTCAAGGGTGGGGGGCTCCTTCAGTGGAGTGCCCAGCTCCCCAGGAGAGAAGGACAGGAATGAGCAATAGCCGTCTGTAGAGGACACAGCTAGGAAAGAACCATCACGAGACCTAAAGAGGATATAATAGAAAAACATGTCCGTTTTTAAATGAATATTTATAGTAATATTGTGTTTAAGAGAGGTTTATTTTCCCACAGGTACAATGAAACATTTCTTGGTCACTGTAATATTTCCTCCTGTCCATACAAGCAGAGAATAGATTGTTTCCTTATGTAATTCCAATCTAAGATATGGGGATAAAAATCCACAGTTGTCGTTCTATGTAAAAATATATTTGTCCCATAAAATGAATATTACCACTCCCTCTAGAAAAGCTGACCCTCTGTGACAATGTTGATGGATTTATTAAGATATGTCAGCCAATATTAGACATGGTGGGTGGATCCCTCTGGTCTGAACTTTGTACTATGTAATTGACAATATTGGATCTGACAACATATTGAGTAATTCAAATGTATTTATGTTATCCCAGTCGTGTATGTGGATGTGTTTCTCTTCTATTTTGTTGTGTATTGAGTTGGTAAAGTTGTGACCCCTGCTGTTTTTGTGTTTTGTTAAGGTAGTTAAAATGATTTTTATACACACACCACCTTATGTGTGTACCTACAGGACACACACCACAATTCACTCCCGCAAACAAAGATTATTCAAAAAGGTTTTAGCTAAGCAAGACTTTACCATGTAAGGTCGCTGAGTGTGTGGTAATGGACGTTGGACACCAGGCCGAAAGGAAGGGTCTGCTGCGTGTCATACAGAAAGATGGAGTCCTCAGATGCCACAGCAAACACCATGCGGTACGGCAACTGGAATACATTGGGAAGAGTCTGTATAGAACCATCTGTAGAGAAGAAAGAGAAGAAAATGAGGAGCACATCCAAGTAAAATAGAAGGGACTTAAAGGGTGCAGACAATAAAAAAAGGGAGGACTTCATTATCATCCTTGCCTTCTCCTTTTTTGGTTCTCAGTTCAAAGTAGATGGGGCAGCAGCGGACAGCCAGTGTAGCTTTAGATGGACATGGTAAGTGGGCAATAGGCCTAAAACACACAGACAGGGATTTGTGCATCAATAACAGCGTCAATATATCCAACATTGACTTTGAAAAACTATAAATATCACAGCATGCCACACAAGTTACCTCTTGAGGCTCTTCCTGGAAAAGATGTAGGTAGTATTTATGACGTTTTCTCCGATCTCCACACATCCAGCTGAGGTTAAAAGGGGTGACAGCAGAAGACAGAAATTGGTATATATAAATTATCATTATGAAGATATTATACACTAAACCTCACCAGACAAATGAGCATGCTGTGTAGGTACCTGGGGCGAGCAGGAAAGACCCATCTGGTGTGAATGAAAGACGTCGAAAAAATGACCTCATGCTGTCATCATGGAACATTCGGTACTGCTTGACCTGCAAAGATTAAAAGAAAAGGTACATATGTTACATGCCTCACTCACCTGACAGCAAGGCAGACTTTTTTTATTTTAAGACCAAATTCCCAAATATGGAATTAAAAGACAAATACTAGGAAGTTTCATGAACAAGTTTAGCCAACAGGTGGCAAAAACAGGAACAGGAGTGAGAATAAAGAGTTTCATGTAGAATAATAATAATAATCTAAAAAACACAATGACTCAACTGAGTGTAATCAAACGTTTCTACTGACCTCTCCCTCTGCAAGCGGCCCAGAGCTCATTTTACTGATACAGAAGGCCTTCTTCTTGGTGTGAGTACTGTAGACACGCATCACTCTGAAGGAGAGAAAAAAACAAGAACACCTTAAGCCTCAAGGGCTGCTGAAACCACACTATCACTGTGACTGTGACTAGCTAAGCTTCAGCAAATACGAAACAGAAACAGAAACAGAAACAGAAAGATTAGACCCATTCGGCAGGACATATGTTGTCTGAAAAAGGGTGTCTGTGTTGTTCTACCTGTCACAGCTGAGAGTGGCTACATATTGCCCCAGAGGATCCCAGGTCACCCCCTGGACGTAGCTCTTATGGTCATTCAAGATACATAGCTTCTGTCCTAAAAACACAAAAACAGAACCAACGTAATTTATACAAAGCCAAAATAACCAAATTTGCATTATTAAAATACTTTATAACAGATTAAACTGAATCAGTGGAATATACATAGATATCTATGACTCTAAGCAAACCTTTGTTGATGTCCCACATAACAGCAGTGTTGTCAACAGACCCAGACACCATGAAATTTCCATCTCGTGTCCAGCAGATGTCATAAACATCCTCTATGTGTCCTCTAAACAAAAAAAAACAAATGATAAGAAAACTCTTCGTAAAACAACACTGCTGCTACAAATTTAGATCACTCAAATAGCAAATTGCAAAATGGACATCTCTTATCTCTCCCACTTGTCTGACCTCAGTGATTTTAAGTGCTGACATTGAAAATGTCTGACATGTGACAGTCAGTTTTGCAAAGGAAGCTAAACTGGGAGACACCAGTGAGAAGATAAAATATGACTAGATACAAAATCACTGCTGCACTGTGGACTATATGTCAGGGCAGGAGTTTACAACTTCAAAATATCCTCAAGGTGTGAATGAGGGTGAATTCGTTTTTTTTGCTGATCCGGTCTGAGTCATTTAACATCGAGTACCTGCTGATACAGGGAGTTTCTCCAGAGTTTGATGCTTCGGTGCAGCCGTTGCGCAAGTTACCTGAATGAACTGTCTGTATTCTGATGAGTATTTATTTCTGTCATCACTACAGCTTTTGTGCGGATTACATGAATTAATTACCCTTATTAGCTTTTTGTTCACGGGGCTCTTGTTGCACTTTAAGTAGCGTAGTCAGTGTGGTTGTGTCGGCTCTCTACCACTGTCTGTCCCTCTTTTTACTGTTTCACCACGGGCGGGGCTCTCTGTGCTCTCAGAGCTCAGCACAATAGAGAGGCAGACAGCATACAGATCCGACAATGGCTGCACCGTGCATGAAAGCTACACAAATAAAAACAGCTGTGTGACAGCTGGCATAAAACGATTGGGTCAAAACAGCTCAATATAGCCAATACCAACCTTTGAGATTGGATCAGGTCATCCCTAGTGTGAATTATTTTATCCTGCCTTGACAACTGCACGGTGAACAATAGAATTACAAAGTAACAGTAACCACACAGTGCCACAGCCTGAGGGTCTTTAGAGGTAGAAATTGTCTTAAATTCTTGACTGGCTCAGCAGAATTGTGTACCTTAGTGTCTTGACCACAGACCAGCTCTCCTTGTTGAGCTGAGCATCTTCATCCTCCTGGAAGATGGGGGTCTGCTCAGGCTCCTTAGAGTCATTGAGCTTCCACAGCAAAATCGCTGCATCTGAAACCAAATAAAAACCACACAATTACTAAAGGCCGGTGTATTTTGTATTTTAGCCGTAGTACCATAGTAGAATTTCTGTTTAGAGAATAACATCCCCAATGTCTTAGTGGTACCTTAATAGTGACCCTTAAGACTTTACATAGCACAGATTTTCCCTTGCATCTGTGTGTTACATGTGACATACCATCTCCTCCTGAAGCAAGCAGCTCTCCATTAGGGCTGAAGCGCACTACGTTGACAGCCTTGGTATGTCTGGCCAGATTAGACAGAAACTCCACCACGGCCTTCCCGTCTGGGCCCGTGTCTACCCGCCACAGCTGCATCGACATCAGGGTAAACGGTCATTAAACAGCTTACATACCACAGCTAAAGGTAAATATAAACCGATTATTTACTCATTTTTACTCGAAGTCATATTTTGTAAACATATGTAAGGTGTGTTTTGCTAGTAATTTGCGTATCAATCATACAACTTCATTGTAAAATATGGCGGCTTGAGGATGACTTATCTTACGGTATACTATTTGATTACAAATGTACAAAAAGAAGACGATTCTTACTGCTTTGCTCATACCTATTGATGTATTTTTAACAGGTTAAATATGTAAAAATCTGGTTAATGAAGTAAGCGCTGTTTGGGGAATCCTGTGTGTGACACATTCACCCATTTGAGGTCCTGGGAAAGGCCCTCATTATGTCCTGTTAAGTATGTCAGTATGAAAATGCTTATTATTTGATATATATTGATATTATGTGACGTTTTCTTCAACAGAAAGCACAAAGCCCATTCTTTTTGGACCTGCACATTTGCCATTACACCAGCAACCATTAAGTTTGCTTTGATGGTAAAGTCCATGCGCATAGGTAAAGTAACATTTGCTTTGTGTGATAAATCCATGCATGCAAAGATTTACATCATGGCCATTAAAGTGACTCTTGGTCAGACACATCCGTTATCTTACAAAACTGTTGGTTCATCACTGCATTACAAACCAGATGTTCTCCACTCACTCTGACTGTGGTGTCCACTCCAGCTGTGGCCAGCCGATGAATGCGTCCATCTGAGCTGTGCTGGAAGTCCAGACTGTAGACTGGCTCCTTGTTGTGCCATGCGATCTCACACGTTACCAACTTCATTTTGTATAACCTCAGGAAGGAAAACACATGATACTTCAGACTAGGGCTGCACAATATGGTAAACATTCATATATGCAGTTATGTTGACAGATATTACGATTGCAATAGGATTCATGATTAGTGGGAATTATAGTTTTTGCATCACAATTTTCATTGGGATATTTTTTTTTTAAAACCATAATGATGTGATATTTGTTTGAATCTGTAACAAACCTGTTTTCTTACACCAATAATAAGATTTGTAGGCCAGAGCATCTCTGCAGCACGACAGTGCTTCATTATAATGCTGTTATTCTGTTGATTTACATATTACACTCGGCCATATTGCAATTTCGATAATATTTCAAATAATTGTGCAGATCTACTTCAGACAAATTTAAATGGTCTGGTATTTGCTCAGCAGCTAGCACGGTCGGATATCTACATGTTGCACAATATGGACCCTGTATAAAGTAACGCAGAGTTAATTAATGTTAATTTTGCCACACAGTCACTGAGACTGCTACAATTAGCTAACGTAACATCGTTAGCGGCTCTGTTAGTCTGATTTGTGGCTGAAGTTATGGAGGAACCACAACAACATGTAAGTGTGTACATGAGTCACTGTTCGCTAACAACTATGCAAATATACAAAATACAAATACAGTTTTATCTGTTTATTCTTTGGAGTTATATCGAAGTAGCTTACAGTGTGTTACCGTCTCCGTTGTCCAGCTGAAACGAGCAGTAATTTCCCGCGTATGATTCGTTCAAAACTTCCGGTTGAGTAGGCTGCAGTGATTGGACGAAAACCCGGAAAAAGAGGCGACTTTCGGTGTCGTCACTGTATATATGTCTATGCGTCCCCCCCTTTTTTTCTTCTTCTTCTTCTTCTTCTTTTTGTTTGATTGGCGGCTGGCATCCAGCTTCCCCCCCTTTTTTTGGGGCACGTTCAGTTTTATTCAACCTCGTAGGAGTAATAAGATTACAGTGGTAAACATATTGATTACATTTCAGTTCAAAATGCTTTATTGGCATGAGTGTAGCACTATTGCCAAAGCATTAAGATGTTAGATTGAACTAAAAAATAAAAGTTATAATTCATAAAAATCAAGAAAATAATTTATTTGTTTGTGACTAAATTGTTCCGACCTGCGTCTCATCCCCACTCTCTCTACCTCCCTTTCCTGTCTATCTTTGGCTGTCCCCCTGTCAAATAAAGGCGATAAAAAGGCAAAAAAACATAACTTTAACATTTACAGATGTAATCATACATTAATGGTTTATGTAAACAAAGTTTAAGTTTAAACATTTACCTTTCCACTACCCTCTCAAATTGTGTGAAAGATATTTGAAGATTTGTTGACTAAACTGAACTGGTGGCTGTAAAGGTTACCCAGTATTAATGATCTGTAAAAGGTGGAAGACTTTAAGGTTTGTTGAAAAGCTGATGCTAAACTGAATAGATGAGAGCAGCCCATCCTGGTACTTTGGCCTTGCTTCAAGCCCCGCCCCCTTTTGGGTGAAAGCAGCACCTTTAATTTGACTGGCTTTACATATAAATTCTGAGGTCTTAAAGCAACAGAGCTTTTCTTTTACTGCCTTTTGCTCTTTGGGGAAGTAAAGAAAGTCATAACATGGGTTTTATATTGTCTGATATGCAAGATGTGATGCAATTTTACAGCTTGATGATTGAATGATACACTGCAGTCTGCCCTTTTGTCCTTGGGCAGTGCAGCAGCGACCAGGATGGTTGATAGATGAGGATGGACTCGATGATGGCAGTGTAGAAGGTGCACCATCATTGTCTTTTGGTAGTTAAACTTCTTTATCCGCCGCAGGAAGTTACATCCTCTGCTGGCTTCTTGGTGAGAGCTGATGTTCAGCTCCCACTTGAGGTCCTGGGTAATGATGGTACCCAGGAAGCGGAAGGACTCCACAGAGTCAACTGGGGAGTCACACAGGATGATGGGGGCGGGTGGGGCTGGGTTCTTCCTGAAGTCCACAACCAACTCCACTGTCTTTAGAGCTTTTAGCGTTGTTCTTGCTGCACCAGTTCACCAGATGGTCACTCTCCCATCTGTAGGCGGAATCAGAATCGGGGTGGTGGTGTCATCCGGGAACTTCATGAGCCTGACGAACTGGTGACTGGAGGTGCAGCTGTTGGTGTACAGGGAGAAGAGCAGAGGAGAAAGAATGCAGACTTGGGGAGATCTGAGCTGGGATGATGGTGTTGAAGTCCACAAACAGGATCCTGACATGGGGAGTGCAGGGCCATGTTTACTGCATTGTCTACAGACCTGTTGGCTCTGTAGGCGAACTGCAGGGGGTCCAGGAGTGGGTCCGTTATGGCTTTCAGGTGGGAAAGCACAAGGCGCTCAAAAGACTTCATGACCACAGAGGTGAGGGCAACAGGTCTGTAGTCATTGAGTCCTGTGGTCCTTGCTTTTTTGGGGACGGGGATGACGGTGGAGGCTTTGAAGCAAGCTGGTACATGACATGTTTCCAGTTAGGTGTTGAAGATCATTATACTCAATGTAAATTAACTGGACACTATTTACCATTCTATACATGTGGTGTCACTATTTCTACTGCATTGTAATCTAAAACAATGTCTGGGCCAGGATAGAGGCCTTTTGAAACCTCCGTACCAATATGCCTGTTTTGTTCATTCAGTCCATGTTCTCTTGTCATTTACTCATCAGTCATTTCCCATTTATTGAATGCCTGACCATGATGCACACACACCCACAGAGTGACAAAACCACCAACAAACATTTACCACATGGACCCTGTGACAGTTACTGACATATGTCACAGCAGTCTGCGTTGTCACCATTTACTGAGTGAGTGATTATAAACATTACTGTTGCTAGTGAATTATCATATATTTTATTTTTTGGCATACTCTTATAATGTGGTGAAAGTCAGCAGAAAAATGAATGGCAAAGGCAATAACATGAAAGAATTATCAAAAAAGTGAAAACTTCATTCTTGACGACTGAGCAAATGCGTGTGTAACATTAAGCAGAAATGGACTATTAAATTTCAGTGGCGGCTCCTGACAAATTCCTCAGGGGGGGCAACTGTTGCGATGATGGCTAAGATGACCCATTCAGTGGGTAAAATAATAATTAATACTAATAATTACATTGCATTGTCTAATTTGGTTTTCCTGTTCAACCACTTGATGGCAACACCAGACATGAATTGTACATACTGTCCATATGCATCTTCGATGCTTCATGTTTCTTCACCTTTTCCAAGAGATGGTGCATATCAGTGACACCTGTCTTTGTCCAGGCAGTGTCCGTGTTGGCATGAGGGTGAATTAGGACACAGGGGTAGCAGAACAGAGCATTAGCCACTTCACACCCTGCTAGCCATGTTTTCCGCTCATACCAGCTCCGGGAAAATCTGCAACTGTATGTTTTTCCAGCTTTTGTTGACACCTGCTTGATATTTAAATTTGGTCTAGGTGGTCCGAATTCTTTAATAGCCAATTTATGAAGATTGCTTCAATGACTGAACGGTAATTCCCTCAATGAAATGATGGAGTTGCAGTTACTAGCCATGTCGATCTTGCGGTCTCCCGACGCGTGCGTGCGCTGTGCGTATCGTCCGAGCACGCATCAGTACGTATGGCGAGTCACGTTGGGGCAAGCCCTCCCGGAGCCCATAGAAATAAATTGTAGGGTCCAAAATTTGAAAAAAAGAATCTCAACATGTAAGTCTATGAGAGCGCCCGGGGTGATTTTCAGTCTGACTGAAATCGCCCCAAGGGGGCGGGGCTGCTGGTTGGACAGTGACATTCAGGCTGCTGATTGGACAATAATATTAAGACCTTTATATACAGTCTATGATTAAGACTTAGACTGGCAAAATAAACTCTTTTTTTCTCTCTTTTTTCGTGTGGAGGGCGGTGCAGTATCGCCCACTATGGGCCAGCCGCCCCTGTTAAATTTATAGGTATGTTTTCATTAGTGAAAATAAGAACTATTGTGTTATGATTACTTTAGAATGTACATGTACAGAGGGACCATTTTTCTATAGTAACCCAGAACTGACAAATCAAACACTGCATCTAGATAGGGCCTTTCACGTTTCGCATACTCTTTGGAAAGGTGAGCTGTATTCAGTGTTACCAGAGGTACATTTCTAAATTGCACATTGTTCTGCAATTTTGGTCTTGTACATGTAGTCAGATAGATGGTAATGGTAAATGGACCTGTACTTGTATAGCGCCTTTCTAGTCTTCCGACCACTCAAAGCACTCTTACACTACGTGCCACTACTACTACCTCTCTGTATTTTCATTCATCATTTCATCTGTGTAGTTCAACCTTTGTTCACAAGGTGTTGACCTAGGTTTACAATCTTGCATGTTGAACCTTTCCAGGATTTTTTCCACATATCTCTTCAACGACATTTTTACACAGTTCTCACTGTGGTCAGAATCAATACCAAGGAAATGTTTCAGTTTACCCAAGTCTTTCATCTTCAATTTTGCTGTGAGCATCTCCTTTACAGTCTTCAATGCATTTTTATCACTTGTAGCAATTATCATGTCATCAACCCATATTATCATGATCACTTTCTCTTTTTCTGTTTCTCTCTTAAACACAATGATCTGCAGGATTTTGCACAAAGTTGTTTTCACTTGGATACTAAGAAGAAGAAGAAGAAGATATACTTTGGGGGAAATTGTTTTTTTTCACTCTTTT
>NW_023340095.1:15792309-15805982 GCF_004916995.1 Morone saxatilis | reverse complement strand
GCCTTGGGGGGATCCGGTGCTGATGGTCTGGGAGTCAGAGACATTTTTCCCCAGCTTCACTTATCCTTTATGCTTATGCTGCCGCCACCAATGCCCACCATGGACACTTAACACAAAGCACCATTCGATTTGACGACTATTACACTCACTAGTGAGTAACATGAAACTGTAGAATGGTCATCAGTAACAACTGAAACCCACATACATCTTTTCATTTACATTCATACATACATTTTCATTTAAAGTATAGTTGCCAAGATATGCACCATCTAACCATTAGCTGAGTTCCTAGTGAGCAATCATGACAACAGACACATTCCTCTGATCAACTTTAAAGTTCTACTTACTAATATTTGTGAGTGTTTTAGCGTGTGATGGTTGTTTTGTGTCTGCTCGTCTAGTTGTGAGCTTAAATAAAGCAAATTTGTTCTCAGGTCTCTCTTGCAAATTGTATCTTGACCTTAATAAAGCTTCCTTAATAAAAATTAACATAATGTAAAAATAAAAAAAATCCAATCATCACAACCCCAAACTGTGTCCTTTACAAGCCTGTAAAATTCCCATAGCAATAGTTCCTACATAGAGATGACAATGTACCCTTTCAGCCCAGAGGGGAGGAACTATTTGCCTGCAGATACACCATGCAAATGCAGTCCTGTATAGTGCCTGTCAATTATACATTACACAAGCAAGCGCAACCAGTTTAAGGACTTAATGGAGGTTCTTGATAACCCTTTCAGTTAAGTTTGTTCCTATCACTTCTTCTTCTATAACGTTTTCCCTATCAGAAAGATCCACAAGAACACCAATAACAATGTTCCATAGAGTATTTATTCAGAGAGAAGATTCAGGAAATATAAAAATATATTCAAAGCAATCAATACAAAATATGCTTCAATACAAACCAAAGAGGAAACAATAAGTTGATATTGTTAAACAGAAACAGAAGCAGATGCAGAATCAGGATCTTTTTAAAATAACCAACAAAATTGTCAATTGTGACTGGAATGAACTGATCAACAACATATCAAACAATGATTAAAATATTACTGTGATTCTACCTAGAAACTTAACAACATTAATTTATGTACACTGTGATTATATTGTTTACATTATTTGTCATCTGTTAAGATAAAGACACTTACATTTAATGTGTATCAATATACAATCTGTAAATATGTACATGCATTCAAATAAATATGACTTCATGTCCCACACTCACAGGAATCTGTATTTATTATTTACAGATAATGTGACACTAATTGCAGGATCTCATGATTTGTTTATTTATTTATTGCTCCAACCCACCGGTACGACGGACTCCACATCGAACAAAACCTGTTCTAGGATCTCATCAATTACATTACATTCATAATTCACTTGGCCCAGGTCCAGAGCAGGCACGAAGGAGATGAGAAGGCGCCCGATGTTGTGTCGAAGCTCAATCAAACTGAGGGGAGGAGAGACACAGAGTGAAAATCAGATTTACACTGTTGTTCTGCTGGGTTGTTGAGTTCATAAATGGCTTTGTCAGACAGCGATAATTCATACAACATGAAAGGAAAAAGACTTTCTAACAATCCAACCTTCTGGATGTATTTGAGCTTGAATCCATGCCGGTCCCTCCTGCCTCCTCTGGATCTGTTTGTGCAGTGGAATCAGTGGCTCGGTGTGGAGTTGTGCTTCCCTTTTGTGCATTTTCTCTCTGCTGCTGCAGGCTCAACCTGAGCTCTTCACACTGGGATGCCAGGTTTGCCCTTTCCTCCTCCAAACTGTCCACCTGGTGGCGTCGCACACAGTAAACCCCAGGAGCAACAACAGTGAATAAAGCAGGGAAGGTACACAGGTCAACATCAACAAAACAAAACAAAAGGTACAAAGGTTAACAAAAATCTAAAAAATAATAATGTAATAATAATGGTCCTAATGTTATGGCTGATGTATAATATGGTGATACGTTGGATTTGTAGGGAATAAAGCTCTTGTCCATATAGGTTTGATCTATCATAATCCGTGTGAGGATGTAAAGAGGGAGAAGACTTGAAGGCATATGTAACAAAATAATCTTAGCTCAGAATGATATCATTTGATCAACTAAGGTTGAAATATAAGCTACTATAAACTACAGACTATAAATCATTTTAGGTTCCCACACTATGGTAGTATGCTAATAACATATCCAAGTGTAACAGAGGAAAGGAACTACAATTCAGGTTGCTGCATCCACATCAACTCAGAAATAAGATGGACCCAAAGACATCAGCTGTCTATTAAATGCAGTAAGGAGGTTATTAGTTTTGTACTCCCTATATGCACCTGGGTAAAAGCACTTCCAAAGTTAAATTTGGTTTTCAATAAAGAACTGGATTTGGGTCCAGTATGCCTTCTGTTAGGAATGCTGCACCCACAAATCAACAAAACTTACAGACAGAAATTGCTGAATGTACCCACAGAATATCTAACATCCAGGTAAAATTGGTATATTTTACCTCTGGAGGTAGATTCAAGTAAAACCTGTACAGTATCATAATGTTGTAATATATTAGCTCAAAAATCCACTATGTAGCTTTTCAGTGCTTTTAACTGAATGTCACACTTCCACACTGAGATCATTTGATGACACCACAGCCAGCTCCATTCTTGACGAAGACCATGAAATGTGGTGAAAAGCTTTGAAAAGCTACGAGTGTGTAACATTTAGGAGGATGTTAACATTAGTTTATAATCACTTCAATGAAGCCAACGTTGTGTTATCATTACCTTAAAATTAGCAGTTATTTACAGATGCTGCAGGTCTCCGTCCATTGTCCGCCATGTTGTACCAACATGTTTACAGTAGCCCAGAATGGACAAACCAAACAATAGCTGTAGACAGGCCCTTTTGTGTTTTTTGCAGTCTCTCCTAGTTTTTCTGTAGTTTCTCCTACACACTTCTCATTTTCAGTTCTCCAAATACATACGCAAGTGGTGTTCAGTTATCTGCAATCTGCAACCACTTCTTTTATTTGGACTCAATCCCACATACACTGTCCTGCTGCCATAGATACTAGGCCTAACCCGAATGCTTCAAAGCTCCGACCGTTGCCACTGTAATCAATGTCCAAATCAGTATTCAAATGCTCTGGTTTTGAATACAGAACACCACACAGACTTTACGTGCTGCCCAACGACCCATTTTACCCATTTTGCAGAGAAAACACAGACAGAGAGAGAGGGGGACGTTATGTTAGAAGTCGTATTCACTGAAGTTTCAAAGCCCAAAAAATGGTGTTGTCACTAGAGCGAAAGAGAGATGAAACTAGTCCCTATCTAAAGCACTATGTACTCCTGCTTTAGTGCTAAAAACAGCTAAAAACTACAGCGCTCAGTTATTTTTATGTATTTGTCATTTGTTTTTAAAAATGTACATCTTCAGTAAGAACGGGGCTTGGGGTGAAAGACGACATCAGGCAGTGGAAGTCACAAAAGTACTGACAAAATGTACCTTTCCAACCTACCTCATGTTTTTTGGGGAGATTTGCTGACAATTAGAGAAACACAAAATATCACCATTCTTTTACTCTAAGCTCAAAATACAACTGCAACACTGACCTGTGAGCGCAGTTCATCCCTCTCCTTGGTAATTCGATCCAGCTGCCGGACCAGTCGGTCGACTTGCAGTGCAATCTCATCAATGTGCTCTTCCTCATCAGGGGCAGAACCGGGCTTGGTCTCAGTGGTTGCCAGTTGAGCCTCTTTGTCCTTAATCAATTCATCGACTTTCTGTTTGGCCTTCTCGAACAGACTTTTGTAGTCCTTCCCACCTTCGGTTTCCTCTGTCTGGCAGGCCTGGTGATAACACTCCTTCTTCACATTGATCTGAGAGCGCTCCTGCAGTCTCTTCTGCACGTCTTGAAGTTGGCAGGTTAGTTTATGGACCTGCTCTTTAAAGGAATCTCTCTCCTGAGCTGTAGCCTGCATGAGCTCTAGGAGCTGGTCTTGCTGTTCCTGTACGTCCATCATACTCGGGTGGTGAAGAGAGTTTTGTGCACCAATGGCATCTACGCCGGAAGGTCCAGCATCGTCTTCACTATCCTGATAATCTGTCACTTTCTTCTGCAAGTTCTGCTTTCCTTGATTCTCACCGTGACTGTCTCCACTGCTCTTTTGCTTAACGACTCCTTGCTCAACACAGTCCATGTCTGAACTCCCCCCTTCTCTCTCCTTCCCTTCAGTTTGATATTGGTCCTCCTCTTCCTTCACTTTGATTAATTCTGTCTGGGTGGTGGTGCTGGCCACCTTTCCGGGGGGCGCTGGGGAGGGAGCGGTTCCCACAGCTGCAGACTCTGCACAGCCCGTTCCTGCAGCGTTCGTCTTTGAGGCGGCATCCAGAGCAGCTTCGTCGCTGCACTCCAACAGCAAGCCAGCGTCACTTTGCTCTTTTTCTGTCTTCACTTTAGCCAAATCAAAGCTTTTTTGTGGCTTGGGGGTACTGCCAGTCTCCAAGATGAAGATGTCATCATCAGTATCATCATCATCATCAGCAGCGGGCACTGATGGGGGGCTCAGTGAGCTACCATCCATTGATGGGGATGTATCTGGAAACCACTTTGTCTCTTCTAAACCACTGACTTTAGGTCTTTTGGGCGTTTCTTGTGGAGTAGCATGCTGTGTTCTTTTCCCCCTGCAGTGCACACAAAGCAGACTTAATATGCTTATATATATAAAATGTATATATTTAAGATCACAAACAGCACTAACTCATACCTCTGGGGGCCTGTTGACATCGAGCATACATTAGAAATAACTGGAAGACCACTGCTACTGGAGGGGCTGCAAGCTAGAGAGAAAGAAAACAAACATTTTTGAATCTCTCCAACCTTTTACACGGTCGTTCTTTCTCTCACACACAGAAAGAGCAACTTTTTCTTACCTGCTGGTGAAACGGTGGAGGATTCACCCCTTGCGATTCCCCTTCTTGTTGAAGCAGTGTTAAACGTACTCCTTGGTGTAGTAGGGGTGGAGGGGGTAGAGGCAGGCTGTCAAAAACAACAACAAAAAGAAAAGAGAGATATGTTTTTTTATTTGTAATGATTCCTAAATGATATCCACCTGCCGCAACGTATTTATTAAAACACCTGTTAACACTGTCATTATATTTAGTGTTAACTTTAGTTACCACTCCCTGGGTGTCAAGGGGAAAACATACTTTTTTAAGCAGCTGCCGTTTCAGATTTTTATGCTTCTTTTTAAGGGCCTGGTTTTGCTTGTGGAGTTCCACCAAACGCTCCTCCTCCTGGCGCTTTCGCTCCTCCTCTTCCTAGAAAAATAAATCCCAAAAGTGGTATTAATCAGGATGTATTGGACTGGAAACTGAGATCAGTACCATTAGAGAATGATTCTAAATTACAAGGAGGTTCTGCAAGAACATCAACAGCAGGGAGAAAATGGCAGTTGATTTACAGGAGTCGATGTGTCCGTACCTTTTGTCTTTTCATCTCTTGATTCTTTTTTTGTTCCCTCTCTCTGTAAAAAAAAATATATATATATATAACAGAGGCAAGTCACTTAATTTTGATGCCAAGTTAACATTTTGGCAGCTTAATACAACAACGTGCATTCTTATTTAATGCAATCAATCAATTCCATTTTTGGGCAAAGTAGTAGTGTTTTTTTTTTGTTTCTTTCTTTTTTAAATATGTTTATTGAGCAAACTTCAAAGCATGTTACAAGCAGGACACAGATTAACTGTAAGTGAGAAGTCTGACATTTTCATATACTCTTTTCTCCTTGGGTTCACCCTCCACCCACCCTAGCTGTAGTAGTGTTTTTAAGTGAAATGGGACTCACTGTTGTTTATAGGTCTTTTGATATGGTTGCTCATCTTCAGAGTCCTGGCACTCTTCATCCACCTGGCAGCTCCTGGCAGTGGAAATAAGGTAGAGATTAAAAACATTAGCAAACATCCACTGAGTCCGAGCTACATTTTGGTTAGACTTCCATTAGAATGACAGGGCCTGCTTATACAACATATGCCATATATATATATATATATATATATATATATAAAACAGCCACTAGTTATGAGTCCCTTTGGTATAAGATAGGCTTGTGCCAATTGGCAATCAGACAGAATATTGATGATTAAAGGGATGATCACATGTGCAAGAGGCAGGCGAATGACCTATTTCATGTTGAGCTGTTCATCGAGCATTGCAGTTGCAGATTCCCACTCCCTCGTTTCACCCTCCCCTTCCATAGAGAAGGAGTAACTACGGTGGCCACAAAGTACACAAACAGCCCTATTTAGAGTTAGTGTTTGGTTACTTTATTCTGGGCTACAGTAGAAACTCCTTTGATGGCGAAGGTTAACAAATACACAAGGTGATGTTAATGCGATCGTGGCCGAGCAGGTCGAGTTTGTTTGATTATCTGTATCACGATAATCCAAATTAGACATGAGATGACTTTTGTGTTCTGAAATCTATCATACACACAACTGTAGGATCATTTAAAAAAATACATAGCTGTGAATTTAGGTTTGTTTTCATATAGTTAAAACACATTTACAGTATTTTAATATTTTTAGCACACACAGTTTCAGAGCCTAACCATACATTTGTTCAATCTGTATTTGTGAGTCAATTTACACCTTCAGATCAAATTCTCAACTTTTGGGAGTCATATGTATGTGTAATAATTGTAATTCAAGAATTTATGTATCTGTTTAAACGTTGTTATAAATTATGCTACATTTCATTTTAGATGGTGTTTACAGAACAGTAACAAATGTATGTGTAGCTCTACAATACTTTCACTGTAAAATTTTGCACATTTGTGGATAGGAATAATCACATCAGCTACGATAATGCTCTGGTTACCTGAACTGAGGATCCGGGTTCATACGGCAGTACCACTTATCTGGCAGCTTGCTGCTGTCGATCCCATCGGGGAGTTTGCGCCACTTCTGACATTCATCACACTGCGCCCAGTTTTGATCTGGTCGCCTCCTGAGAACATAGAGACACGTATCAGAGCATGTAGACAACACGGTTAGACAAGTATACATGCCAGTCACTGCAAAATGTACTGACGTGTCATCTTCCACTGGTAAGCTGTTCGGATCCTCTGCGTTTCTCTTGTAGCGGATTTCCTGCCAGTACTCCTCCAATTTGACCCCCAAACTGTTGATAGTTTTCCTGTATCGAGACATGAAGAACTGCATTTCTGTCCCCATGGTGATAAATCATAATATAATCAAGAATATAAACATATATTTAGTGTGAAATATCCAAACACAATTTCATTTGGACTATACTTAGACAAATGTGATCAAAACTGAATGCATTATCTGTGCTCCTACCTGTACTTATCTGTCTCTATAAAGCTCTGCTTGTTGTGGGTAGGATCCAGGAAGTTACACTCTATGACCCCAATGACGCCAACACCTTTGTTGTTGGCCTGTGGAAGGCAAAGATTCATAAGAGATCAACACCAGATGATAACATTTAGAGACCTTGAGAAATACACTATGTGTAATATACAAACACACTCACCAAAACAACAGAAACTCACCTTAAGCTGGCAGCCCACATGTTCGTAGGCTTTGATGAGCCGATTCTTGTGATACATCATAATGCCATACTGGTCTTTACTTTTGGTGTTATAACCAAAAGTGATAGTAACGCGTTTCGGCTGAAAAAACATTTAAGGAAAACTTTCTGTGCACATACAAAATGTCTCAAATTAATAACCAATACTCAACATATATTTGAAAGTAAAGAGAAAAGGCATGGCTTAATAGGTCCTGTGGGGAAAGGATACCACGAAAGTGGGCTTGTAGTGGTCCTTTCTGATGTAGGCCAGACTCTTAGCAATGAGCTGAGATTTCACCTTTTGACCACGTATGATGATCTGCATCCGAGGCTTCAGGTAGAGAATACTGCAATATGCCTACGCCCATTAAACAGAGTCAATATATATGGCATTTTTCTCATGGAGACACACAAATACAGAGCCACAATTTCACATAAAACAAATGGTTCAGCTTCACTAACAATAGAAATATAAATATATATATATTTATAATAAATATATGATTAGACTAGACTATTTTAATTACAGATACACTTCAGATTTGTTTTAAGATGCACAAAAGACGATCAGCCTGGAATAATTTGTGCCTGATAAGGTTTTTTAATAAAAAAGCTTAATTACTTCTTACATTCTTAAAACTACATCTACTATTTAGCGCTCATTAAAAAATACAGAATCGTATTAATAATCGTATTCGAAGTGTTTAAATATTGTTCATTTCAAAATGTTTGACTGCTGTTTAACTGCAAGATGTCTGTGTATGTGCGATGGAGGCTTCAGGTTTACACATGACACTTGTAAGTTGTTTATTATTGTTGCACATTTCTGAGTGGAGGAGGACTTGTAATGAAATGTAAAGTTTTGATGCCTGTATATGTAACATTATGGAACTTGCTTTAGATATATTTAACAGTTCTGTCTAAAAACACTAGTTTATGTTACATATTTTGTTGAGTTGTGTGCTTACATTATCCCGAATGTTTTCAACAATGTTCAAACTCAGATAAAAGTACGTTTAACAAGTAAATGGTCTTAAGTGTAACAGAATCATTAAGAATGAAGACGTGTGTATTACTGCCCCTTACCCGCAGTGAGTAATCACTCTCAGGGATGCATGATGTCACCCCTGAATGTCGAGATGGGTTGTTTATTCCCTCGTACATATCAGATGGAATTTGAATATCGTAACGGTCCTTCTTAAAATCAAACTCTGTCGTTCCGGTAGATGTGCTGTTGAAAACAAAACAGAAAAATCTAATCCTGTCGTTCCAGCAAGAAATAAAACATACATCTTTGCACGTGTGGCCTACACAGACCTGCGGAGGTTCCAGATGATGATCCGTGTGCCAGTTTTCCGTGTGGAATAGGTGGAACTGATGGCATCGATCTCGAGGAGCAGTTCTTCCTGCGTCTCGAAAGGGGAATAGCGTAGGATGTCCTCCAGACTGGCTTTGTGCTCCTCTCTTACACTGAGTAAAGCTCGAGTTAAGGATTTTTATCAAGCCCAAATGAAGTACTTTGGAAAAATAAATAACTACACAAGGGCCCTTTTTTACATTAAGAGACTAAATTAAAAAGAAAGAAGAATCAAATAATTTGAATATGTTGCCCCCAAACATCACTGGAGTCCTCCTGTTCCCAGTTCAGTTGGAAAAACATGATAATTTAATGATGCCAGTGAATCAAGAAGATATTTACATCTTATTCATTGCCATGATTCTATATGCCTTAACGCAGTAGGTAAAAGGATATACTCGTTAGATTCTCTCCGTTCAAAGCAAACAATAGGTACAATTATTTGCTTAGCCTCAATCTTTTCCAGGTAGGTCTGAGAGAGCATCCCGATGCACGAGACGCTCTTTGAGTTGGAGAAGACGATGGCATCTTTGCCGAGACTCATGGACCCAGACTTGAAACCGTTGCCATAGATGCCAATCGGCTCTAAACCATTCACGGCGATCTTGTCACTGTATCCAAAGCTTGAGAGGGAAACACGTACATTCTGTAGTTAGTAAGTGACACATCACGTCATCACGGTTCATACAAAGTCATCGCTGGGTTAGGGTTAGGGTTAGACACCAATAAGTTCTGAACAACAAATATACGTGTTGCTCCACATACACAGCGGTAGTTTTCTCTCTCTCACTCAGCCTTGCTCTCTGGGGCTCTCTCTCTACCTGGGGAGCAGAACACCTGAAACTAATAATCCATCAGGGAGAAGAGAAAGGATCTGGCTTGCCCAAATTGTTTTTTTTCCCCAGCGCAATCTAGAGTGTTTGATTTTGGGTCGGGGTGATTTCAGAAAAAATAAAAAGCACGTGGGTTTTCCTCATGATCTTTGTGTTGGCGTCCTTAATGTGTTTCTATCTCTAACAGAGCCTTGTTTATTTATGGAGGCCGTAACAAACTAATATTCAAAATAAAAATGACAGTTCCAGTTCCAAGAATGCTGACGGTGGAGAGACTATCAAACATATTTCTCCATCATTTCCCCCAAAAAATAACCAGCAGCAGTGTCCGTACCTGAGCATCTTATGCATCGTTTCATGGTCCAGTCCATTTCCATTATCCATAAAGCTGAGGCATTCTTCTCCTTTGACCACAGTCTTATCAATCCAGAACTGTTTGGCACTGACATCTGGATCATAGGCATTGTCTGTCAAAAGAAACAGTTTCGTAGGGGGAACTTAAAACAAGTGAGTGAATGAAGGTTTCATGCTCGTTTACTTTCATAACCATGCACTTACAATCTTATTTAATTTTGAAAGTGGTTGACTGTTTTGTTTTTTTGTTCAGGTTTTGCTTTTAAATTCCAAAGGTTATTTTCAATGCAAAAAGTGCAGCTAGTAACTCGCTAGTAATTAGGTCACACGCACCAGCTTGCCCGCCCCACCTCTTTCTGTGTAAACGGTAAATGGATAAAGACATAAATGGATAAAGATAAAGAGTTTTTTCCCCACGGGCAAGTGGGCAATCAATCAACCCGTGGACATCACAAGCATGTAGTAAAAAACAGCTGAATACAACAGTGTGATGACTCACCTATGAGCTCAGCTATTGCACTGAAGGGCCAGGTGTGGCTGGTGGAGTTAGTATGTAGAAACTTGGGACAAAGCTGCAAATAAAGCAAATCAGAATGACACAATTTGTTTTCCAAAGTGGCCTCATTTACATACCTACGTCTCTTCAAGTTCAGACGAGGAGTCTTTGGTCTTAAGTGCATCAAAATGCTGACAATAGATGCCATACACATTAAGTGTTAAGACTCGGTTTGAGCACACAGATAATTTAGGAGATATTAGGTTACGTTCCCACCGCAAGTCTTAATGCTCAATTCTGATTTTTTGCTCAGATCTGATTTTTTTTGTTTGGCTGGCTCACATTACCTTTTAAAATGTGGCCTATATCAGATTCCAGTGTGAACTGTTTGCGGTTTCGAACTGACCCGCATGTGCAAAAGAACAAGAACAATGACATCACACGCAGCACGCTGTTGCACTTAAGTTAGGGAGGTTACGGAGGAACTAAGCATTATCGCTTTTATTTCAAAATGTTTGTGTAATGGCAGCCGTAACATTAATGAGCAGGTGCTGAGGAGGAGAAGAATGAAGAGAAAGAGAGCCAAATTGGCTATTTTGGCCTTTTGCAGGGTTATGGCTGCAAATTCACTACAGAGGTCTGTGTGGATGCGGAGACGAAGCCAGGAGTGGTGGGAAGGGTGCTAAATTGCTGACAAATGTCGATGTAGATTGACGTAAAAGTCGCATCAAATCCGCCTTGGTTGTTCACACTGCGGCCGCATTGAAAAAAATCAGACCTGGGTCTGATTCAGGACCACATATGGAAGTGGCCTAAATCTGATTTGAAAAAATCTGGGATCTGGCTGGATTTGCAGTGTTCACACTACTTCTGCGAGAAGTCTGACCTGGGTCACTTGACCCCAAAAAATTCAGATTAGGGCCACTTTTGCCTGCAGTCTGAACGGGGTCTTAGTCACCAACAGATCAGTGTGTTGTATCTGTTTGTTTGCAGACACATAATGTGTATTTCTAGTTTTCTAAAGCAGAGAATGAGGGTTATAACATAAGATACACTTATCACAAATAAGAATATTCCAAAATATGATTAGATGAAGTATAAATGAAAAATATACAATGTTAATAGTACAATGGTGTGCAATTTTAAAAAAATATTTTATATTTTAACTATAAAAACTAAACTGCACATGTGCCTTTGTACATGGCACTGACCTAACAATGTAAAACTTTCTAAAGAGTCTACAGAATAAGCTTAATTTGTCTTCTTTTTCTTATTTATTGTTGGCTCTCAAAAAAACAACAACACAGACACACATTGTATTTCTTAGTCCTACCAGTGTAATAATGAATGCATTGTGCACAGCGGCTTCTTATTTTGGGCTAGAGATGGAAAAAGAAGAAGTGGAATGAAATGCAAAAAAGGTCCCGGGACGCCCCCATCAACATTTGCATGCCTCTTACAGCCCATGTGTTACAGGGTCTGCACAGAGACATGAATGTGACAACAGCAGTGCAGCATTGACACTTGATATTGTGTGTTGACATTAATACTTTCCAATACAGGCACACAAAATATTTACTAAGGAACGAGTGAGGAACAACCCCATGGAATCATTAACTCTTACAGGTACATTATTATTATTATTTATATTGTTATTATGATTATTATAGTATTTCTCAATCAGTTCTTTTATTTATTATCCACCGTTAATATATAACTTGCTCATTCACAAACTCCCTATTAACAAATCATTAATTACCAGGTCCTTCCCGCTCCTGAGTAACTACTCACAATTAAGTGTACCGTAATGTAAAGTTTGAGACATTTGTTTTATCCCACAGTGTCATAATAAACAGAGGAAACAAATATAAATAGCATCACAGCTTTGGTGGAAACACTTAGCTTTCGTTTTGACATTCCATAGCCTATTTGAAACTTCCAGCGTTTGTTTCTTAAATACAAACTGCACACACAGTATCTGTCCAAGTGTTTTTAAGCGGAGTAACGACATTAATATTAATATTATTAATATTAATTAAAAGAGACACTAATAGTTAACAAGAAAACCGGAAGCCACCCTTATAGCCTTCATCAAACCCGTGATGTGAAGTGGTTTGCAGGAAGACAGTGCTGCTAGCAATATGAAGCCACACCTGTACACAGCGCTACAGACTCCACACAGCTGTATCAGCCACATATTTACCATATATTTACTCTTACTGTCCACATTAACAGACGAGACCCGCTCACGAGTTCACGTGAACTGGTGTCATGTGTGGACCTAAAACGACGTCACAGAGTAAACTGTCTGAAAAAAAATGTCTTAAAACTCAATAAAAGGAGTAAATTGAACTCACCGTACTGAGCGGGACCCCGCGGTCTCCTGGCGCTGCCATCGCTCCCTAAACACCGACCCGTGTAGCGGGAAGAGGACGGGAGGGAGGTAACTAACTACTTCTTCTTCTTCTCCTTGTTTTACGGCAGTGCGCATCAAGCTTATTGGTGCATTACCGCCCCCTCTGCTCAGGAGTGTGGAGCAGACTTGCTAAATGCCCTTTAAAATAAATAAAAAGGAATCTTTAATACACCTGCTATATCGGACTTATATATTACTTATATAAATAATGGTGTCAAAAGAAGGCAGAATGGGATCAGGATAGGTGGGGCTTAACCTAAGGCCCACAACAGGAGGAGTGTGCAATGGGATGGAAGCAAAGACACACCAGAGATAGGTTAGCTGCTCCCTGGACCAGCTCAGTTTACTGAGTAAATCTATATTGCATTAAACTCTAATTAACCCAATCCGTGTTTTATTGAATATACTGCCCTCGCAATATTAAAGAAGAATTAAGCAGTGTGTGTGAGAGCAAAGACATCTGGCCCAGCTGAAGGGTTTCTCCCACACTGCAATGTATCCTAGCTTTGAACCTATAGCCCCTCTATAAAATCATTCTTTCATATCCTATAAAAACAGACGACCTTAAGTCTTAAGGTAAAACAGAGACGATGGGAAAAACGTCACCTTCCTACAGAGACAATAGATAACACTTGTAACTTGT